>NC_069502.1:1105180065-1105359099 GCF_027579735.1 Bombina bombina | reverse complement strand
GGAGTTTGAATTTGGTTCTGGGGGCTCTTCAAGCTCCTCCGTTTGAACCTATGCATTCGCTGGACATTAAATTACTTTCTTGGAAAGTTTTGTTTCTTTTGGCCATCTCTTCTGCTAGAAGAGTTTCTGAATTATCTGCTCTTTCTTGTGAGTCTCCTTTTCTGATTTTTCATCAGGATAAGGCGGTGTTGCAAACTTCTTTTAAATTTTTACCTAAGGTTGTGAATTCTAACAACATTAGTAGAGAAATTGTGGTTCCTTCATTGTGTCCTAATCCTAAGAATTCTAAGGAAAAGTCGTTGCATTCTTTGGATGTAGTTAGAGCTTTGAAATATGTTGAAGCTACTAAGGATTTCCGAAAGACTTCTAGTCTATTTGTTATCTTTTCCGGTTCTAGGAAAGGTCAGAAGGCTTCTGCCATTTCTTTGGCATCTTGGTTAAAATCTTTGTTTCATCATGCCTATGTCGAGTCGGGTAAAACTCTGCCTCAAAGGATTACAGCTCATTCTACTAGGTCAGTTTCTACTTCCTGGGCGTATAGGAATGAAGCTTCAGTTGATCAGATTTGCAAAGCAGCCACTTGGTCTTCTTTGCATACTTTTACTAAATTCTACCATTTTGATGTGTTTTCTTCTTCTGAAGCAGTTTTTGGTAGAAAAGTACTTCAGGCAGCTGTTTCAGTTTGATTCTTCTGCTTATAATTTCAGTTTTTTTCATTTTAAGATTTAAACTTTATTTTGGGTGTGGATTTTTTTCAGCGGAATTGGCTGTCTTTATTTTATCCCTCCCTCTCTAGTGACTCTTGCGTGGAAGATCCACATCTTGGGTAGTCATTATCCCATACGTCACTAGCTCATGGACTCTTGTTAATTACATGAAAGAAAACATAATTTATGTAAGAACTTACCTGATAAATTAATTTCTTTCATATTAGCAAGAGTCCATGAGGCCCACCCTTTTTTGTGGTGGTTAGGATTTTTTTGTATAAAGCACAATTATTCCAATTCCTTATTTTTTATGCTTTCGCACTTTTTTCTTATCAGGCATTTTGAGGTTTGGGAAACTTTGCCCCTCCTGGTAGGAATGTATATCCCATACGTCACTAGCTCATGGACTCTTGCTAATATGAAAGAAATGAATTTATCAGGTAAGTTCTTACATAAATTATGTTTTTTCACTGTTTTACAGGTTATGTGTTTGTTTTTTTCCCTTAAAGGCACAGTACCGTTTTTTATATTCTGCTTTTTCACATTTATTAAAATGTTTTCCAAGCTTGCTGGTCTCATTACTAGTCTGTTAAACATGTCTGACATAGAGGAAACTCCTTGTTCATTATGTTTAGAAGCCATTGTGGAACCCCCTCTTAGAATGTGTACCAAATGCACTGATCTTACTATAAATTATAAAGACCATATTCTGGCTTTAAAAGATTTATCACCAGAGGAAACTGACAAGGGGGAAGTTATGCCGACTAACTCTCCCCACGTGTCAGAACCTATAACTCCCGCTCAAGGGACGCCAAGTACATCTAGCGCGCCCATTGCTTATACCTTACAAGACATGGCGGCAGTTATGAATCATACCCTTACAGAGGTATTGTCCAAACTGCCAGGGTTACAAGGAAAGCGAGACAGCTCTGGGGCTAGAACAAATACAGAGCTCTCTGACACTTTAGTAGCTATGTCTGATATACCCTCACAATGTGCAGAAGCCGAAGCAGGAGAGCTTCTATCTGTGGGTGATTTTTCTGATTCAGGAAAGACACTTCAACCTGAAAGCGTGTTGCTCAGGGAGGTTTTTAGCAACTCTGGATGACTGTGACGCCATTGTAGTCCCAGAGAAATTATGTAAATTGGATAAATACTATGCAGTGCCTGTTTACACTGATGTTTTTCCAATCACTAAGAGGTTTTCAGAAATTATTACTAAGGAATGGGATAGACCAGGTGTACCGTTCTCTCCCCCTCCTGTTTTTAAAAAGATGTTTCCTATAGATGCCGCTACACGGGACTTGTCACAGACGGTCCCTAAGGTGGAGGGAGCAGTCTCTACCCTAGCGAAGCGTACAACTATCCCGGTCGAGGACAGTTGTGCTTTTCTAGATCCAATGGATAAAAAATTGGAGGGTTACCTTAAGAAAATTTTTATTCAACAAGGTTTTATTCTCCAGCCTCTTGCATGCATTGCCCCAGTCACTGCTGCTGCGGCCTTCTGGTTTGAGTCTCTAGTAGAGGCTCTACAGGTAGAAACCCCGTTGGATGATATCCTTGACAAGCTTAAAGCTCTTAAGCTAGCCAATTAATTTGTTTCTGACGCCGTTGTTCATTTAACCAAGCTAACGGCTAAAAACTCAGGTTTTGCTATTCAGGCACGTAGGGCGCTATGGCTTAAATCCTGGTCAGTTGACGTTACTTCAAAGTCTAAGCTTCTCAACATTCCCTTCAAGGGGCTGACCCTTTTCGGGCCTGGACTGAAGGAGATCATTTCTGATATTACTGGAGGAAAATGTCACGCCCTTCCTCAGGATAGGTCCAACAAATTAAGGACCAAACAGGCTAATTTTCGAAACTTCAAGAGTAGCACAGCTTCAACTTCCTCGAATACAAAACAAGAGGGAAATTTTGCCCTGTCCAAGCCGGTCTGGAGACCTAACCAGGCTTGGAACAAAGGAAAGCAGGCCAAAAAACCTGCTGCTGCCTCTAAGACAGCATGAAGGATCAGCCCCCCGATCCGGAAACGGATCTAGTAGGGGGCAGACTTTCTCTCTTCGCCCAGACTTGGGCAAGAGATGTCCAGGATCCCTGGGCGTTGGAAATTGTGTCCCAGGGATATCTTCTGGACTTCAAAGCTTCTCCCCCAAAAGGGAGATTTCATCTCTCACAATTATCTGCAAACCAGATAAAGAGAGAGGCATTCTTACATTGTGTTCAAGACCTCCTAGTTATGGGAGTGATCCACCCCGTTCCAAAGGAGGAACAGGGGCAAGGCTTCTATTCAAATCTGTTTGTAGTTCCCAAGAAAGAGGGAAACTTCAGACCAATCTTAGATCTCAAGATCTTAAACAAATTTCTCAGGGTCCCATCCTTCAAGATGGAGACTATTCGAACCATCCTACCTATGATCCAGGAGGGTCAATATATGACTACCGTGGACTTGAAGGATGCTTATCTTCACATTCCGATACACAGAGATCATCATCGGTTTCTCAGGTTCGCCTTCCTAGACAGGCATTACCAGTTTGTGGCTCTTCCCTTTGGATTAGCTATGGCACCAAGAATCTTTACGAAGGTTCTAGGGTCACTCTTAGCGATCCTAAGGCCGCGGGGTATAGCAGTAGCCCCTTACCTAGACGACATTCTGATACAGGCGTCGAATTTTCAAATCGCCAGGTCCCATATGGACATTGTTCTGGCATTCCTGAGGTCTCATGGGTGGAAGGTGAACGAGGAAAAGAGTTCTCTATCCCCTCTCACAAGAGTTTCCTTCCTAGGAACTCTGATAGATTCTGTAAAAATGAAGATTTACCTGACAGAGGCTAGGTTGTCAAAACTTCTAAATTCCTGCCGGGTTCTTTATTCTACTTCTCGCTTTTCAGTGGCTCAGTGTATGGAAGTAATCGGCTTAAGGGTAGCGACAATGGACATAGTGCCGTTTTCCCGCCTACATCTCAGACCGCTGCAACTTTGCATGCTCAGTCAGTGGAATGGGGATTACACAGATTTGTCCCCTCTACTAAATCTGGATCAAGAGACCAGGGATTCTCTTCTCTGGTGGCTATCTCGGGTCCATCTGTCCAAGGGTATGACCTTCCGCAGGCCAGATTGGACAAAAGTAACGACAGATGCCAGTCTTCTGGGCTGGGGTGCAGTCTGGAACTCCCTGAAGGCTCAGGGCTCGTGGACTCAGGAGGAGGCACTCCTTCCGATAAACATTCTGGAACTAAGAGCGATATTCAATGCTCTTCAGGCTTCAGGCTCAGCTTGCTGCGGTCAGGTTCATCAGATTCCAGTCGGACAATATCACGACTGTAGTCTACATCAACCATCAAGGGGGAACAAGGAGTTCCCTAGCAATGTTGGAGGTTTCAAAAATAATTCTATGGGCAGAGGTTCACTCTTGCCATCTATCAGCTATCCATATCCCAGGAGTGGAGAACTGGGAGGCGGATTTTCTAAGTCGGCAGACTTTTCACCCGGGGGAGTGGGAACTCCATCCGGAGGTATTTGCACAGTTGATTCAACTTTGGGGCAAACCAGAACTGGATCTCATGGCGACTCGTCAGAACGCCAAGCTTCCTTGTTACGGATCCAGGTCCAGGGATCCCAAGGCAGCGCTGATAGTTGCTCTAGCAGCGCCTTGGTTCTTCAACCTGGCTTATGTGTTTCCACCGTTTACTCTGCTCCCTCGTCTGATTGCCAAGATCAAGCAGGAGAGAGCTTCGGTTATTTTGATAGCACCTGCGTGGCCACGCAGGACTTGGTATGCAGATCTGGTGGACATGTCATCCCTTCCACCATGGACTCTGCCGCTGAGGCAGGACCATCTACTTCAGGGTCCTTTCAACCATCCAAATCTATCATAAGATATGGTGTAAATATCTTCATTGGTGTGAATCGAAGGGTTACTCATGGAGTAAGGTTAGGATTCTTAGGATATTATCTTTTCTCCAAGAAGGATTGGAGAAGGGATTTTCAGCTAGTTCCTTAAAGGGACAGATTTCTGCTCTGTCTATTTTTTTGCACAAACGTCTGGCTGATACTCCAGATGTTCAGGCGTTTTGTCAGGCTTTAGTTAGAATCAAGCCTGTGTTTAAACCTGTTGCTCCGCCATGGAGTTTAAATTTAGTTCTTAAAGTTCTTCAAGGGGTTCCGTTTGAACCTTTGCATTCCATAGATATTAAACTTTTATCTTGGAAAGTTCTGTTTTTAGTAGCTATCTCCTCGGCTCGAAGAGTTTTGGAGTTATCTGCTTTACAATGTGATTCCCCTTATCTCATTTTCCATGCAGATAAGGTAGTGTTACGTACCAAACCTAGTTTTCTTCCTAAGGTGGTATCTAATAAGAATATCAATCAGGAGATTGTTGTTCCGTCACTGTGTCCTAATCCTTCTTCAAAGAAGGAACGTCTATTACACAATCTTGACGTGGTTCGTGCTTTAAAGTTTTATTTACAAGCTACTAAGGATTTTCGTCAAACATCTGCATTGTTTGTTGTCTACTCTGGACAGAGGAGAGAGCAAGAGGCTTCGGCAACTTCTCTTTCTTTTTGGCTAAGAAGTATAATCCGCTTAGCTTATGAGACTGCTGGCCAGCAGCCTCCTGTAAGAATTACAGCTCATTCCGCTAGAGTGGTAGCTTCCTCATGGGCTTTTAAGAATGAGGCTTCTGTTGAACAGATTTGTAAGGTGGCGACTTGGTCTTCGCTTCATACTTTTTCTAAATTCTACAAATTTGATACTTTTGCTTCTTCGGAGGCTATTTTTGGGAGAAAGGTCTTACAGGCAGTGGTGCCTTCCGTTTAAGCGCCTGCTTTGTCCCTCCCTTCATCCGTGTCCTATAGCTTTGGTATTAGTATCCCACAAGTAATGGATGAATCCGTGGACTGGATACACCTTACAAGAGAAAACAAAATTTATGCTTACCTGATAAATTTATGTCTCTTGTGGTGTATCCAGTCCACGGCCCGCCCTGTCATTTTAAGGCAGGTGTTTTTTATTTTTAAACTACAGTCACCACTGCACCCTATAGTTTCTCCTTTCTCTTGCTTGTCTTCGGTCGAATGACTGGGAGTGGCAGTTAGGGGAGGAGCTATATAGACAGCTCTGCTGTGGGTGTCCTCTTGCAGCTTCCTGTTGGGAAGGAGAATATCCCACAAGTAATGGATGAATCCGTGGACTGGATACACCACAAGAGAAATACATTTATCAGGTAAGCATAAATTTTGTTTTTCGAGTGCATATTCCAGACTTTGAGCCTAACCCTGCTATATTCTACAAGAGTTGTTTGATCACTGTAATATCACCTTTATATCGTAATGTAATAGGCATCAGCAGAAGAGGTAATATAGGAGGCTTTTAAAGAGTACAGTTTAAAGATTTTTAAACATTTATTTTTTATTCAGACTTATTAATGCAGGTTTAATTGCTGATATACAGGGAGTGCAGAATTATTAGGCACGTTGTATTTTTGAGGATTAATTTTATTATTGAACAACAACCATGTTCTCAATGAACCCAAAAAACTCATTAATATCAAAGCTGAATATTTTTGGAAGTAGTTTTTAGTTTGTTTTTAGTTTTAGCTATTTTAGGGGGATATCTGTGTGTGCAGGTGACTATTACTGTGCATAATTATTAGGCAACTTAACAAAAAACAAATATATACCCATTTCAATTATTTATTTTTACCAGTGAAACCAATATAACATCTCAACATTCACAAATATACATTTCTGACATTCAAAAACAAAACAAAAACAAATCAGTGACCAATATAGCCACCTTTCTTTGCAAGGACACTCAAAAGCCTGCCATCCATGGATTCTGTCAGTGTTTTGATCTGTTCACCATCAACATTGCGTGCCGCAGCAACCACAGCCTCCCAGACACTGTTCAGAGAGGTGTACTGTTTTCCCTCCTTGTAAATCTCACATTTGATGATGGACCACAGGTTCTCAATGGGGTTCAGATCAGGTGAACAAGGAGGCCATGTCATTAGATTTTCTTCTTTTATACCCTTTCTTGCCAGCCACGCTGTGGAGTACTTGGACGCGTGTGATGGAGCATTGTCCTGCATGAAAATCATGTTTTTCTTGAAGGATGCAGACTTCTTCCTGTACCACTGCTTGAAGAAGGTGTCTTCCAGAAACTGGCAGTAGGACTGGGAGTTGAGCTTGACTCCATCCTCAACCCGAAAAGGCCCCACAAGCTCATCTTTGATGATACCAGCCCAAACCAGTACTCCACCTCCACCTTGCTGGCGTCTGAGTCAGACTGGAGCTCTCTGCCCTTTACCAATCCAGCCACTGGCCCATCAAGACTCACTCTCATTTCATCAGTCCATAAAACCTTAGAAAAATCAGTCTTGAGATATTTATTGGCCCAATCTTGACGTTTCAGCTTGTGTGTCTTGTTCAGTGGTGGTCGTCTTTCAGCCTTTCTTACCTTGGCCATGTCTCTGAGTATTGCACACCTTGTGCTTTTGGGCACTCCAGTGATGTTAGAGATGTAAAACAAAGTACAGAGGCGCCAATGGTGCAGATCAATGGTGATTTCAGCCACAACAATACCCCAATATGCACAGGATACTCACATGTGGTGGAGGCAATCAATTATGCCCATAGAGACAGGCTGGATTTCACAGCAATCCAGCTAGCTGTTCCAAGGTAGAATAACGGATGGGTGGGTGTCAGAGTGTTAGTACTCTAAAGTAGCATAGCAAAAGGAAGTATCATACATAACACTAGGAGTGGATTTGATAAAAAAGTAAATTTATTAAAAAATATAAAAAGTAATACCACTCATCTCAGTGTTAAAAATGTATTATACATAAGGAATACATGCGACGCGTTTCTCAGATATACTGTTTCCTCAGGCATGTTTCTACACAATTCTTAACCTCTTTATATAGGGCTATGCTACTGGGGATACACCCACAACCCACCCCCAACACTTGTAAGATTGCAAACCAATCAAGGGCCATCATTTACAATGACGCCGCCCATGTTACAATATAATACATAAATTCTCTATGTATACTCTAGTTATCTCTGAAATAAGTAAATAAACTAAATATTTCTCGAATGGTGTGTTTATATGTTGATATTTTACAGAGACCTACCACTTTTATAATAGGCATTTTGCAATCTAAGATATTCGTAATTCCTATATTCTCATTGGGTAGCTAAGCTATCACTCAGAATGCACACATCCAATCAGAGCACTGACTGGGGGCGCGCCTCCATTTCCAATGTGCAACGCTTTGTGCCGTGATTGACATACACTGGAGTCTGGGGGTGTATAATACTTGATCGCGGACAATAGTAAGCAAAGCCTCCCATTGGTCTTGCCTGTGATCACATGGGAAGGGCACGCCTCTGCTACTAATATTACAGGCTGTCATTGAAACTTAGGAAGGTGTAGTGATTGGTGACGGCCAATAGTAAACAAAGCCTCCCATTGGTCACGCCTATGTTCATGTTGGACGGATTATTACTATTGGTCCGTGGAGACAAAACAAAAGAAATGTACCATTACTAAACCCGATTACTCTAAATACAGTTACTCCGCAAAGGGGTGTTATTGCGATCATGAGAGCGAATTACATAGTGAAGCGCCAATGTAAACAGTGGCATAATGGGATAGCTGATTCCTTAATATACGAAGGAGTTACCGTGTTAACATATGTCAAGTGTACTAGGTGTATTTATATATAACAGTGTATATATATATATAAACACTGATAGTGCTGTGAAAATATATAACGTAAATAATATAGTGAAATACCAAGTGTAATAAGAAAATACAGGGATCATAGTGTAAGTCTAAAGCCCAACCTCCAATGATGTGTGGGGTAGTAAAGGTTATATAATAATTGTAATGAAGTCAGTGGAAATACACTAGTGAATAATGTTTTCCTTAAATATAGGGACAATGTGACCAGCTTGGTGAAAGGTGTAAGGGTACATAACATTACATTATAAGTTTTAATTATAATTCATTATCTCAGTTGTCCTTGGATGGGTATAGCCACTTCCACGTAGTTATCTTAGTTACGTTCATTTAGTCACCCATATATTCTACTAAGGGTCATTAGACCTAGGATTGTACCTTTTATATATCCCATTGGCCGTTTTATCTTTTGTTAGTTAAGGTCTAATATCCCTTTAAATATCACAACACTGTGTACGAGTACCAATATCACTTGTCAATTTTATGTTTCATTATTAGTTATGACACATACCAATACTCCAGATAAGTGAGTTATTGTTATTATAAATTTAGACACACACTATTACTCCAGAAAAGTGAGTCATTGTATAGTAATGTTATGTACCGTTACACCTTTCACCAAGCTGGTCACATTGTCCCTATATTTAAGGAACACATTATTCACTAGTGTATTTCCACTGACTTCATTACAATTATTATATAACCTTTACTACCCCACACATCATTGGAGGTTGGGCTTTAGACTTACACTATGATCCCTGTATTTTCTTATTACACTTGGTATTTCACTATATTATTTACCTTATATATTTTCACAGCACTATCAGTGTTTATATATATATATATATATATATATATATATATATATATATATATATATATATACACTGTTATATATAAATACACCTAGTACACTTGACATATGTTAACACGGTAACTCCTTCGTATATTAAGGAATCAGCTATCCCATTATGCCACTGTTTACATTGGCGCTTCACTATGTAATTCGCTCTCATGATCGCAATAACACCCCTTTCTCCAACATTGGTGTGTCCGGTCCACGGCGTCATCCTTACTTGTGGGAATATCTCTTCCCCAACAGGAAATGGCAAAGAGTCCCAGCAAAGCTGGCCATATAGTCCCTCCTAGGCTCCGCCCACCCCAGTCATTCTCTTTGCCGTATCACAGGCAACATCTCCACGGAGATGGTTAAGAGTATGTGGTGTTTAGTTGTAGTTTTTTTATTCTACTATCAAGAGTTTGTTATTTTAAAATAGTGCTGGTATGTACTATTTACTCTGAAACAGAAAAGGATGAAGATTTCTGTTTGTGAGAGGAAGATGATTTTAGCAGACAATAACTAAAATCGATTGCTGTTTCCACATAGGACTGTTGAGATGAAGTAACTTCAGTTGGGGGAAACAGTTAGCAGACTTTTCTGCTTAAGGTATGACTAGCCATATTTCTAACAAGACTGTGTAGTGCTGGAAGGCTGTCATTTCCCCTCATGGGGACCGGTAAGCCATTTTCTTAGTTTCAAACAGGATAACAGGCTTAATATGGGCTATAAAACTGGTAGACACTTTTATGGGCTAAATCGATTGCTTTATTTGGACATTTTATACATGTTTATGCTGATAATTCACACTTATAAACTTGGGGAACGTTTTTTAACGGCAGGCACTGTGTTAGACACCTTTTCCAGTCAGGGAGGGCCTTCCCAGTTGTAGGCTGAGCCTCATTTTCGCGCCATTACTGCGCAGTTGTTTTTGAGAGCAAGACATGCAGATGCATGTGTGAGGACCAGAAAGTTGTTGGAAAAGTTTCTAGAAGGCGTCATTTGGTATCGTATTCCCCTCTGGGCTTGGTAAAGTCACAGCAAAGGCTGTAGCTGGGACTGTATAGGGGTTAAATTTGTAAACGGCTCCGGTTCCGTTATTTTAAGGGTTAAAGCTCTGAAAACTGGTATGCAATACTCTTAAGGCTTTAAGACACTGTGGTGAAATTTTGGTAAATTTTGAACAATTCCTTCATACTTTTTCACATATTCACTAATAAAGTGTGCTCTGTTTAAAATTTAAAGAGACAGTAACGGTTTTGTTTTAAAACGTTTTTTGTGCTTTATTGACAAGTTTAAGCCTGTTTAACATGTCTGTGCCTTCGGATAAGCTATGTTCTATATGTGTGAAAGCCAATGTGTCTCCCCACTCAAAATTGTGTGATAATTGTGCCATAGCGTCCAAACAAAGTAAGGACAGTACTGCCACAGATAATGAAATTGCCCAAGATGATTCCTCAGATAAGGGGAGTAGACATGATACTACATCATCCCCTACTGTGTCTACACCAGTTTTGCCCACGCAGGAGGCCCCTAGTACATCTAGCGCGCCAATGCTTATTACCATGCAACAATTGACGGCTGTAATGGATAACTCCATAGCAAATATTTTATCCAAAATGCCTGCATATCAGAGAAAGCGCGATTGCTCTGTTTTAAACACTGAAGAGCAGGAGGGCGCTGATGATAATTGTTCTGTCATACCCTCACACCAATCTGAAGTGGCCATGAGGGAGGTTTTGTCAGATGGGGAAATTTCAGATTCAGGAAAAATTTCTCAACAAGCTGAACCTGATGTTGTGACATTTAAATTTAAATTAGAACATCTCCGCGCACTGCTTAAGGAGGTGTTATCTACTCTGGATGATTGTGACAACTTGGTCATTCCAGAGAAATTATGCAAGATGGATAAGTTTCTAGAGGTTCCGGTGCACCCCGACGCTTTTCCTATACCCAAGCGGGTGGCGGACATAGTGAATAAGGAGTGGGAGAAGCCCGGCATACCTTTTGTTCCCCCACCTATATTTAAGAAATTATTTCCTATGGTCGACCCCAGAAAGGACTTATGGCAGACAGTCCCTAAGGTCGAGGGGGCAGTTTCTACTCTAAACAAGCGAACTACTATCCCTATCGAGGATAGTTGTGCTTTCAAAGATCCTATGGATAAAAAAATTGGAAGGTTTGCTTAAAAAGATTTTTGTACAGCAAGGTTACCTTCTACAACCCATTTTGTGCATTGTTCCTGTCACTACAGCAGCGTGGTTCTGGTTCGAGGAACTATAGAAAAGTCGCTCAGTAGAGAGACTCCGTATGAGGAGGTTATGGACAGAGTTCACGCACTTAAGTTGGCTAACTCTTTTATTTTAGATGCCGCTTTGCAATTAGCTAGATTAGCGGCGAAAAATTCAGGGTTTCCAATTGTGGCGCGCAGAGCGCTTTGGCTAAAGTCTTGGTCAGCGGATGTATCATCCAAGACAAAATTGCTTAACATCCCTTTCAAAGGTAAAACTCTCTTTGGGCCAGAATTGAAAGAGATTTTTTCAGACATTACTGGGGGAAAGGGCCACGCCCTTCCACAAGATAGGCCTTTCAAGGCCAAGAATAAGTCTAATTTTCGTTCCTTTCGCAATTTCAGGAACGGACCGGCCTCTAATTCTGCATCCTCTAAGCAAGAGGGTAATGCCTCACAGCCCAAACCAGCCTGGAAACCTATGCAAGGCTGGAACAAGGGTAAGCAGGCCAAGAAGCCTGCTGCTGCTAACAAAACAGCATGAAGGAGTAGCCCCCGATCCGGGACCGGATCTAGTAGGGGGCAGACTCTCTCTCTTTGCTCAGGCTTGGGCAAGAGATGTTCAGGATCCCTGGGCACTAGAAATAGTTTCTCAGGGTTACCTTCTGGAATTCAAGGAACTACCCCCAAGGGGAAGGTTCCACATGTCTCACTTATCCTTAAACCAAATAAAGAGACAGGCGTTCTTACATTGTGTAGAAGACCTGTTAAAGATGGGAGTGATACACCCTGTTCCAATGACGGAACAAGGAATGGGATTTACTCAAATCTGTTCGTAGTTCCCAAAAAAGAGGGAACCTTCAGACCAATTCTGGATTTAAAGATCCTAAACAAATTTCTCAGGGTACCATCGTTCAAAATGGAAACCATTCGAACGATTCTACCCACTATCCAGGAAGGTCAATTTATGACTGCGTACCTACATATTCCTATCCACAAAGAACATCATCAGTTCCTAAGGTTCGCCTTTCTGGACAAACATTACCAGTTTGTGGCCCTCCCATTTGGGTTAGCCACTGCTCCAAGGATTTTCACAAAGGTACTCGGGTCCCTTCTAGCGGTTCTAAGACCGAGGGGCATTGCAGTAGTACCGTACTTGGACGACATTCTAATACAAGCGTCGTCCCTTTCAAAAGCAAAGGCTCATACAGACATCGTTCTGGCATTTCTCAGATCTCACGGATGGAAGGTGAACATAGAAAAGAGTTCTCTGTCTCCGTCAACAAGAGTTCCCTTCTTGGGAACAATACTAGATTCCTTAGAAATGAGGATTTTTCTGACAGATGTCAGAAAGTCAAAACTTCTAAGCGCTTGTCAAGTTCTTCACTCTGTTCCACGTCCTTCCATAGCTCAGTGCATGGAAGTGGTAGGGTTGATGGTTGCAGCAATGGACATAGTTCCTTTTGCACGAATTCATCTAAGACCATTACAACTGTGCATGCTCAAACAGTGGAATGGGGACTATACAGACTTGTCTCCAGTGATTCAAGTAGATCAGAAGACCAGAGAGTCACTCCGTTGGTGGCTGACCCTGGACCATCTATCCCAGGGAATGAGCTTCCGCAGACCAGAGTGGGTCATTGTCACGACCGACGCCAGTCTAGTGGGCTGGGGCGCGGTATGGGAATCCCTGAAAGCTCAGGGACTATGGTCTCGGGAAGAGTCTCTTCTCCCGATAAACATTCTGGAACTAAGAGCGATATTCAATGCTCTCAGGGCTTGGCCTCAGCTTGCAAAGGCCAGATTCATAAGATTCCAATCAGACAACATGACGACTGTTGCGTATATCAATCATCAGGGAGGAACAAGGAGTTCCCTAGCGATGAAAGAAGTGACCAAAATAATACAATGGGCGGAGGATCACTCCTGCCATCTATCTGCGATCCACATCCCAGGTGTGGAAAACTGGGAAGTGGATTATCTGAGTCGTCAGACTTTCCATCCGGGGGAGTGGGAACTCCACCCGGAGATCTTTGCCCAGTTGACTCAATTATGGGGCATTCCAGACATGGATCTGATGGCGTCTCGTCAGAACTTCAAGGTTCCTTGCTACGGGTCCAGATCCAGGGATCCCAAGGTGACTCTAGTGGATGCACTAGTAGCACCTTGGACTTTCAACCTAGCTTATGTGTTCCCACCGTTTCCTCTCATTCCCAGGCTGGTAGCCAGGATCAAACAGGAGAGGGCCTCGGTGATCTTGATAGCTCCTGCGTGGCCACGCAGGACTTGGTATGCAGACCTGGTGAATATGTCATCGGTTCCACCATGGAAGCTACCTTTGAGACAGGACCTTCTTGTTCAGGGTCCATTCGAACATCCAAATCTGGTCTCCCTCCAGCTGACGGCTTGGAGATTGAACGCTTGATTCTATCAAAGCGTGGGTTTTCAGATTCTGTGATAGATACTCCGGTAACTAGAAAGATTTACCATAAAATATGTAAAAGATATATCTGTTGGTGTGAATCCAAGGGATTCCCATGGAATAAGATAAAAATTCCTAAGATTCTTTCCTTTCTGCAGGAAGGTTTGGATAAAGGATTATCTGCAAGTTCTCTAAAGGGACAGATTTCTGCTTTATCTGTCTTACTACACAAACGACTGGCAGCTGTGCCAGATGTTCAAGCATTTGTTCAGGCTCTGGTCAGGATCAAGCCTGTTTACAGACCTTTGACTCCTCCCTGGAGTCTAAATCTAGTTCTTTCAGTTCTTCAAGGGGTTCCGTTTGAACCTCTACATTATATAGATATTAAGTTATTATCTTGGAAAGTTTTGTTTTTGGTTGCAATTTCTTCTGCTAGAAGAGTTTCAGAGTTATCTGCTCTGCAGTGTACTCCGCCCTATCTGGTGTTCCATTCAGATAAGGTTGTTTTGCGTACTAAGCCTGGTTTTCTTCCAAAGGTTGTTTCCAACAAGAATATTAACCAGGAGATAGTTGTACCTTCTTTGTGTCCGAAACCAGTTTCAAAGAAGGAACGTTTGCTACACAACTTAGATGTAGTCCGTGCTCCAAAGTTCTACTTAGAAGCTACAAAAGAATTCAGACAAACATCTTCTTTGTTTGTCGTCTATCTGGTAAAAGGAGAGGTCAAAAAAGCAACTTCTACCTCTCTTTCCTTTTGGCTTAAAAGCATCATCCGATTGGCTTATGAGACTGCCGGACGGCAGCCTCCTGAAAGAATCACAGCTCACTCCACTAGGGCTGTGGCTTCCACATGGGCCTTCAAGAATGAGGCTTCTGTTGATCAGATATGTAAGGCAGCGACTTGGTCTTCACTGCACACTTTTGCCAAATTTTACAAATTTGATACTTTTGCTTCGTCGGAGGCTATTTTTGGGAGAAAGGTTTTGCAAGCCGTGGTGCCTTCCGTTTAGGTAACCTGATTTGCTCCCTCCCTTCATCCGTGTCCTAAAGCTTTGGTATTGGTTCCCACAAGTAAGGATGACGCTGTGGACCGGACACACCAATGTTGGAGAAAACAGAATTTATGCTTACCTGATAAATTACTTTCTCCAACGGTGTGTCCTGTCCACGGCCCGCCCTGGTTTTTTAATCAGGTCTGATGAATTATTTTCTCTATCTACAGTCACCACGGTACCATATGGTTTCTCCTATATTTTTCCTCCTGTCCGTCGGTCGAATGACTGGGGTGGGCGGAGCCTAGGAGGGACTATATGGCCAGCTTTGCTGGGACTCTTTGCCATTTCCTGTTGGGGAAGAGATATTCCCACAAGTAAGGATGACGCCGTGGACCGGACACACCTTTGGAGAAAGTAATTTATCAGGTAAGCATAAATTCTGTTTTGCGGAGTAACTGTATTTAGAGCAATCGGGTTTAGTAATGGTACATTTCTTTTGTTTTGTCTCCACGGACCAATAGTAATAATCCGTCCAACATGAACATAGGCGTGACCAATGGGAGGCTTTGTTTACTATTGGCCGTCACCAATCACTACACCTTCCTAAGTTTCAATGACAGCCTGTAATATTAGTAGCAGAGGCGTGCCCTTCCCATGTGATCACAGGCAAGACCAATGGGAGGCTTTGCTTACTATTGTCCGCGATCAAGTATTATACACCCCCAGACTCCAGTGTATGTCAATCACGGCACACAGCGTTGCACATTGGAAATGGAGGCGCGCCCCCAGTCAGTGCTCTGATTGGATGTGTGCATTCTGAGTGATAGTGTAGGATTAGTTAGAATGGCAGCAGGAGATTTAGCGTGAAAATCTCATTTGACTGACAGCCATATAGACGTATTAGCAAGCATATATTGTGAGCTATCAAACTACAGAATGATTGATGGCTTAGCTACCCAATGAGAATATAGGAATTACGAATATCTTAGATTGCAAAATGCCTATTATAAAAGTGGTAGGTCCCTGTAAAATATCAACATATAAACACACCATTCGAGAAATATTTAGTTTATTTACTTATTTCAGAGATAACTAGAGTATACATAGAGAATTTATGTATTATATTGTAACAGGGGCGGCGTCATTGTAAATGATGGCCCTTGATTGGTTTGCAATCTTACAAGTGTTGGGGGTGGGTTGTGGGTGTATCCCCAGTAGCATAGCCCTATATAAGGAGGTTAAGAATTGTGTAGAAACATGCCTGAGGAAACAGTATATCTGAGAAACGCGTCGCATTTATTCCTTATGTATAATACATTTTTAACACTGAGATGAGTGGTATTACTTTTTATATTTTTTAATAAATTTACTTTTTTATCAAATCCACTCCTAGTGTTATGTATGATACTTCCTTTTGCTATGCTACTTTAGAGTACTAACACTCTGACACCCACCCATCCGTTATTCTACCTTGGAACAGCTAGCTGGATTGCTGTGAAATCCAGCCTGTCTCTATGGGCATAATTGATTGCCTCCACCACATGTGAGTATCCTGTGCATATTGGGGTATTGTTGTGGCTGAAATGACCATTGATCTGCACCATTGGCGCCTCTGTACTTTGTTTTACATCTCTAGTTTCTCTCCGTTTGGATGCCGATAGAGAGCTGCCTCCTCGCTCAGCCAGCTGGATTGCTGCTAAAATCCAGCCCGCCCCTATTGGCATAATTGAATGCCTTCACCTATTGTGAGTACCCTGTGATCATATTATATTGGCACACCATTAGAATCTCCATTGATCTGCACCATTGGCGCCCCTTCCATGTTGTTCTTTCTTTTCAGACTCCAGTGATGTTGCAGCTCTGAAATATGGCCAAACTGGTGGCAAGTGGCATCTTGGCAGCTGCACGCTTGACTTTTCTCAGTTCATGGGCAGTTATTTTGCGCCTTGGTTTTTCCACACGCTTCTTTCGACCCTGTTGACTATTTTGAATGAAACGCTTGATTGTTCGATGATCACGCTTCAGAAGCTTTGCAATTTTAAGAGTGCTGCATCCCTCTGCAAGATATCTCACTATTTTTGACTTTTCTGAGCCTGTCAAATCCTTCTTTTGACCCATTTTGCCAAAGGAAAGGAAGTTGCCTAATAATTATGCACACCTGATATAGGGTGTTGATGTCATTAGACCACACCCCTTCTCATTACAGAGATGCACATCACCTAATATGCTTAATTGGTAGTAGGCTTTTGAGCCTATACAGCTTGGAGTAAGACAACATGCATAAAGAGGATGATGTGGTCAAAATACTAATTTGCCTAATAATTCTGCACTCCCTGTATATTATGCATACATTGATAAAAAAGAGTTTTATATTACCGCAATGGGACATAAACCCCCCAAAATTATTTCATGATTCAGACAGAGCATTCCATTTACTTCTATTATCAAATTTGCTTGATTCTCTTGGTATCCTTTGATGAAGGAGCAACAATGCACATACTGAAAGCTAGCTGAACACATTAGGTGACCCAATGACAAGAGACATATATGTGTAGCCACCAATATCAGCAAGCTGTTAATAGTCTATTGCTTTTTCTGACCCTACCTTGGTATGCTTTTCAACAATGGATACCAAGAGGAGAAACCAAATTAGACAATAGAAGTAAATTTGGAACTGTTTAAACTTACATGTGCTATCTGAATCACCAAAGAAAATTTTGAATGTACTGTCCCTTCTAAGCATTTTGTTTAGCAGATATAAAAATGCTAAGATGTGCTTCAGGAATATGATGCATAATGTAACTGTTTCATGATTTATATTTTGTTAATTAGGCTGAAGGGCAGTCACAAGGATTGAAGAGACAAGCATCTAAACAACTTACAAAAGGATCTTTGTAGGTCTATTTTTCATTTATTTTTTAAATATGTATAGAAATATTTTTAGTAGCAAACATAACATTTAACCATTCAATTTTTTTTTTTTTTTTAGAATTTTACAACAATTACATAAGGACCAGGAACATTCTGTGTTGCATGACAAAGTCCAATTTAGATCATTTAATAATGCGGTTCAGAGGCTCCTGCCATACCATGTCTTTCAGGGATCACTACCAAATGAAGAAGATTTACAGAAAGGTATGAAAATAGCTATTTGGGTTTTATAAAAAGTGGATTTTTCTTCTTAAATGGAAAGAGTCCATAGCTGCATTCATTACTTTTGGGAAATAAGAACCTGGCTTAAATACTCCTCCGACTCCCCTCAACCCCCAGTCATTCTTTGCCTTTCGTCCCAGGAGGATGGCAGAATTTTAAATTTTTGTTTTTGTTTCTTATGGAGGGTAGTACTCTTCGGCATAGAACAGGAGTTTTAAGTAGTCCTGTTAGTCTCTCAGTGAGGGCTTGGATGAAAGTTAGAGTCCACAGATGCAGGGAGTTTCTTTCTGCGAAACCATCCCGACTCATATTAACAGCTCCTCAAGCAATCGGCATTGTCGAACTTCACTTCTCTGCCTGCTTTCTTCTCTCAAGTCCATTGCGGAGGCGATGCTACTATCCTTCACACTTGAAGGGCCGTGTTCCTGTTCCACGGCGTAGATTCCGGTAAGATTGTTTCATTTTACTTTTTTTGCAATGTATTATAATGTGAATGTTTCCCAAGATGCTACCACCTTGCAGGTCTAACTATACATAAGGGTCTCTTTTAGTATCTTGGAATCGAGGGTTAATATCTCCTGAGGGGGGTTATTGAACGCGGGGGGGGGTTTATAATCATGTTTGTTATGTGATTCAACCTGCTTATGTGCGATGTTTGCTGGGCTCTTGGTTGGAACATTGAGGCCTTTGGAAGTGACGCGGCATTTGGTTGGGCGCGCTTGTTTGGACTTTACGGTTCACCTTGTGTTCGGGCATTGCTACGTTCCGTTGTTCCATTTCCGTATTCCCGACCGCGTGTTGAAGAAAGTTTTCTAGTCCGCAGGGGTCTGGTCATAGGAAGTGGTGAGTGCCCCAGCCATTGGGGGTGTCCGGTGCCGTTTTGGTTTTCACTACTTTAGTCCATATTTAAATATCCTCTATCCAGTTATGGAGGTTTCTGATGCTGAGACTGTTTTAATTTCAGATTCAGTTACAGAGGATTCTGATACTGAGAGTATTTTGATTTCAGATTCTGTGTCCGGCGATGAATCCGGAGGGGCCTCGTTGACGCCTGTCAACCAGTTTTGTTCCGTATGCCATTTCAGAGCGATTGGTTCCTCGGGCTCAAGGAATCAAGGGACTGCTGGGCCATCCGCCTCTGGGGGTCCTGTCCTCCGTGAGGCGAGTTCCCTACCAAATCATACTTCTGCACATGCGGGTAACCCAGTTTATGGTTCCTCCATGCGGGGTGGCGTGTTTCCCCCGAGGTTGCAACACGTTTTCACTTCCACATATGTTGGCGATTGTTCGTCTGCAGAGTCCAGACGTTTATTTGAGAATGTGCTTGTGCCTTATTGTCCCGGGCCTTTCCGCCTTGGGGAGGGCCTCTACAGTTCCCCCGCGGGGGTATCTGTCCCTGAGTGTTGTGCCTTCCGTTACAGGATTGTGCGCCTTTGCGTGTTGCTCAGACATGTTTTTCAGTTATTGAATGACCCTATCGTTACCAGCTATGGGGAATTTCAGGCTTATAATACGAATGGTGCACCTCATTAGACATGTGGGGGTGTCGTAACCTCCTGATTGTCATTTGTTTGAGATCTTTCCCAGTTTTGTGTGATAGGGCTCTGTTTGGCTGATCCTACGAGTTGGCCTGTGCCTTTTTGGGCGTTAACCTCCTGGTTGCCTTATATTTTATTTATATTCAGTGGGATGTCTTTTATTTGTTTCCTTCTGGGATTGATACTCTTTATTACTTCTTCGGAAGTTGTTGGACATGTTAGTCCTCTGTTGAAAATGTCTGTTTTCTACGCGGGAGAATTTACGCAGCTGGCCGGTTGGGACCCTAGGTGCAGGCTGGTCCTGTCGGGTTCGTTCGGTTTTGCGGCTGTTCAGACACATAGCGCTGTTCTGCTTGGCAGGTTCAGTAGAAGCAACGAGTGCTTAGGTTATCATTATTTTTCATGCTCAACTAAGCATTCAAGAGGACCTATGGATCCGTGAGGTTGAGGTGGGAAGAAGTGTTTCAGTCCTTATAGCCTTCAGTCATAGATGACCGGGCAGGGAAGTTTTTCCGCTGCGTCACTCTATCTGACATCTGATTTCATCAGACCTTAGAGTTCCTCCCCCATGTGGTGGAGGGTGGGAGGGCTAAATGCCCCTTGCCAGTATGGAGCGGTTTGGCCTTCATTTTGTTTAGGCCTCTGGATTGTCCTTTTGGGCTTGATCCAACAGCTTGTACAGGTTTGCAGTTTGAAACCTTTTGCAGCTCTTGACACCTTGCAGGTGTCCGCATAAGCTGTTTTATAGTATATCTAGATACAGCTCTTACTCTTGACTGAGTTATAAGAGGCCTTTGGGTCTTTTCCCATTGCCTCCGGGTGATTGGATCTCCTTTTAGGGATCTGTGTTTCCGGGTGATGGTTGTTCTCTGCGGGGACTTTGGTTTAGCCTGTGGTTTTCTGGAGCTGGGTAGGCTTAGTGCCTTCTCTTCCTTGTGCCCTCTGCTTGTGTAGAGGTGTTAGGGAGACTAGTCCTGCTAGTGGGATTTTTTTACCTCGAGGTATCCCTTGGTTGTCCTGAGGCTCTGAGAAGTATCTTCATACGACTTCTAGCCTTGCTCCTTGGAGCGTTGGACTTTAGCTAGGGGTGGTTCCTTCCTTTGGTCGGAGCTTTTGAGTTCTTCTCGCTAACCGGATTCTCTGGATATGCATCCATGCCGTTGTGTCTGGCTTTTTGGCCGGTTGGGGTGTTTAGTTCTAGGGTAAGGTTTGCCTGAACTAATAGGTGCCCGGACCTGTTTTTCTCCCTTAGACTTCCGGTTGCTGAAGCTTCGCTTGGCCTTTTTCCTGATCCAGTCTTGGGTGGTTTTGGAATCTTGGATCTCACGGCTGGTCGGGATGTTCCACGAGAGTGGGAACTAGGGCTATGTCCTTGCTCCATCTACCTAACCTGGTCATGGTTGGCCAGGTTTTCGGAGTATTTTTTACTCTTTGCCACAGAGTGGCCCATGCCCTCTGGTGGTTAGCCGTGTGGCTTGAACCTCAAGGGTGGTTAGTTCATACCCAGCTGCTGGCGCTGGATGTCCAATTTTTGCTGTATATTAGGATTGCATTCCCCTGGTCAGTTTGCCAATTTTCCCGTTGATTTTCTGCTCGGCAGGCGCATGGGTTGGCTGTGCCTCTGCTTGGCAAGCTATTTGTTGGGGGGGTCCTTTCTATGTTGAGAATTTCTCTACCCATTAGCTGGTGGCTTCGGGCCTTGAGTGCAGTTGCTGCCTTTCCGGCATAGTTCCTTTAGGGGATATTCTCCTACCTATGGAGATGGAGTCCTTGCTTGGGGTTTCTCCTGGATTGGAGGCGGAAAGGTGGGATTGGTTTCCCCTGGGGTCTTGCTGGCTCCATGCAGACTTGTTGGGCTTTTATTTTGATAGATCCTTAGGTCTATGGCCTTGTTGTCTGTTTTCAGAGTCGAGTTGTACTTGTACTTTGTGGGGATGGCTGTGCTATCCTTACGCTCGTTCCTGCACCTGTTTTGGGATTATTTTGTTCCCTTGTTTTGGATACCTGAGGCTGGGTTGGTCCAGCTGGCTGTGGGTCTGCAGGTCAGGATGGCCGAGCGGTCTATGGAGCTAGGTTCGGTCGCAGTCTCCTCTGGATGTGTGAGCTTTTTTGAGTCTATCCTGTTAGCTTAGTCTGCTAGGGTATAGATTTTCCTTTCAACTGGCTCCATTGATTTCAGAAGAGGGTTTACTCTTCCTTCGGGTTCTGAGGGTATACTCTTCTTGGGGGGCCTCGATTGAGGTTTTGTGTTCCCCTTTTTAGGGACCTGTGTGTAGGTCCGGCGACTTAGGTTGGCTGGAGTGTGCCCTCTGTCTGGGGGTTGCTTTTGCGGTCTGTTTCTTACTTGACTGCTTCTTCTTCCTCGCAAGTATCCTCTGTGTCGTCCTGTTATGGACTCTGTGTTCTAAAACTTAAGGTTTTTCGCCTAGGTGTATTACACATTTTCTCTTGCAAGGTGTATCCAGTCCACGGATTCATCCTTTACCTGTGGGATATTCTCATTCCCTACAGGAAGTGGCAAAGAGAGCACACAGCAGAGCTGTCCATATAGCTCCCCCTCTAGCTCCACCGCCCAGTCATTCTCTTTGCCGGCTCTAAGCACTAGGGTCTCTCTACGGGAGGGTAAAGTGAATGTGGTGTTAGAATTGTAGTTTTTATTATCTTCAATCAAAAGTTTGTTATTTTAAATGGTACCGGTTTGTACTATTTACTCTCTAGCAGAAAAGTGATGAAGATTTCTGCTGAGAGGAAAATGATTTTAGCATGTTGTAACTAAAATCCACTGCTGTTCCCACACAGGACTGAGGAGTACCAGAAAACTTCAGTTGGGGGGAACGGTTTGCAGGGTAATCTGCAATGAGGTATGTTCAGTCATTTATTTCTAGACAAGACTGAGATAATGCTAGAAGAGACTGACAATATCCCCATGAGGGGAGGGTAAGCTATGTTCACAGACTTAGTAAGGAATTGAATGCTTACATAACAGGGCTAATTATGCTGGTTGACACTGATTCAGGGCAATCGATTGTTTATTTAAGAAAAATATCGTTTGTAGACACTTTGAAAGTCCTTTTAGGGTTCTTTCTGGGGTTATTACCCACATGGCTGTTTTTTTATTCACTTAAGAGTGATTTACTAGGCCTCACAGCTCCGGAGTAGAGTGGGAGGGGCCTAATTTCGCGTCTCAGATGCGCAGTTAGAATTGCAGAGAAGTTCATGCTGCTTCACATGGAGGGTCCTGCTGCTGTTTGAGGGCCTTATAGAAGCTATATTCCCCCAAATCTGATCCCTAAGGGCAGGTAGGGCCACAGCAAGGCTGTGGCAAGGTGCTGTACTATTTCTAACCGGGTGTTGGCTTTAGGCTGCTCCGGTTTGGGCATTAAGGGGTTAATCGTTTTGCAACTTGGGGTGCAATCTTATTAAGGCTTTAGGTACATACTGTGAAAATTTCAAGAGAATTGCTGCATTTTTCACTGTTTTGTAAAATTGTGTGCTCTTTTTATCTCTTAAAGGCACAGTAATGTTTTTTCAAATTGTGTTTTTTATTTTGATTAAAGTGGTTTCCAAGCCTGCTTGTGTAAATTACTAGTCTGTTAAACATGTCTGACACTAAGGAAAATCCTTGTTCAGTGTGTTTAGAAGCCATGGTGGAACCCCTTCTCAGAATGTGTCCTACTTGTACTGATATGTCTATACACTTTAAAGATCATATTGTTGCACTTAAGAATGTGGCCCAAGATGATTCTCAGACTGAAGGTAACGAGGGTAGCCCGTCTGCCTCTCCCCAAGTGTCACAACCAGTTACGCCCGCTCAAGCGACGCCTAGTACCTCTAGTGCGTCTAACCCTTTTACATTACAAGACTTAGCGGCAGTCATAGATAATTCTCTTACAGCCTTCTTATCTAAACTGCCCGTGTTACCTGCAAAGCGTGATAGCTCCGTTTTAAGAACAGATTATGAGCATTCTGACGCTTTGGTAGCCGTATCCGATATACCCTCACAACGCTCTGAAGTGGGAGCGAGGAATTTGATGTCTGAGGGAGAAGTCTCTGATTCAGGAAGGGTTCCTCCTCAGACAGATTCAGATACATTGGCTTGTAAATTTAAACTAGAACACCTCCGCGTTTTGCTTAGGGAGGTATTAGCTACTCTGGATGACTGCGACCCTTTGGTGATCCCAGAGAAATTGTGTAAAATGGACAAGTACCTAGAGGTCCCTGTTTACACTGATACGTTTCCGGTCCCTAAGAGGATTGCGGATATCATTACTAGGGAGTGGGATAGACCAGGTGTTCCCTTTGTTCCCCCTCCTGTTTTTAAGAAAATGTTCCCCATACCTGACCCTGTGCGGGACTCGTGGCAGACGGTCCCTAAGGTGGAGGGGGCTGTTTCTTCACTTGCTAAACGCACAACCATACCAATTGAAGACAGGTGTGCTTTTTAAGACCCTATGGATAAGAAGTTAGAGGGTTTACTTAAGAAAATTTTTGTTCAAAAAGGTTTTCTTCTCCAGCCTATTGCCTGCATTATTCCTGTAACTACTGCAGCTGCTTTCTGGTTTGAGGCGCTGGAAGACTCGCTCCAGACGGAGACCTCATATGAGGAAATTATGGATAGAATTAAGGCTCTAAAGCTAGCTAATTCTTTTATCACTGACGCCGCTTTCCAAATAGCTAAGTTAGCGGCAAAAAATTCAGGTTTCGCCATTTTGGCGCGCAGGGCGCTATGGCTAAAGTCCTGGTCGGCCGATGTGTCGTCTAAATCCAAGCTTTTGAACATCCCTTTCAAAGGAAAGACCCTCTTCGGGCCTGAATTGAACGAGATTATTTCAGAAATCACCGGGGGAAAAAGCCATGCTCTCCCTCAGGACAAGTCCTTTAAGACAAAGAACAAATCTAATTTTCGTTCCTTTCGTAATTTCAGGAACGGCCCCGCTTCATCCTCTCCGGCTGCAAAGCAAGAGGGTAACGCTTCACAGCCCAAGACAACCTGGAAACCTTACCAGGGCTGGAACAAGGGTAAACAGGCAAAAAAGCCTGCAGCTGCCAACAAGACAGCATGAAGGGGTAGCCCCCGATCCGGGACCGGATCTAGTAGGGGGCAGACTCTCTCTCTTCGCTCAGGCCTGGGCAAGAGATGTACACGATCCTTGGACGTTAGATATTGTATCCCAGGGATATCTTCTAGAATTCAAGGGTTCTCCTCCAAGGGGGAGGTTCCACATTTCTCGTCTGTCTACAGATCAGACAAAGAAAGAGGCGTTTTTACGCTGTGTAGAAGATCTACATACAATGGGAGTGATCCACCCAGTTCCAATCATGGAACAAGGGCTGGGTTTTTACTCAAACCTGTTTGTGGTTCCCAAAAAAGAGGGAACTTTCAGACCCATCCTGGATCTAAAAATTCTAAACAGATTCCTAAGAGTCCCATCATTCAAGATGGAGACCATTCGGACAATCTTACCAATGATCCAGGAAGGTCAATATATGACTACCGTGGATCTAAAGGATGCATACCTACACATTCCTATCCACAAAGATCATCACCAGTTTCTCAGGTTCTCCTATCTGGACAAGCATTACCAGTTTGTGGCTCTTCCTTTCGGCTTAGCCACTGCTCCCAAAATTTTCACAAAGGTGCTAGGGTCCCTCCTGGCGGTTCTGAGACCGCGGGGCATAGCAGTGGCACCTTACCTAGACGACATCTTAATTCAGGCGCCGTCTTTCCAAAGAGCCAAGTCTCGAACGGAGATTGTATTGGCCTTTCTGAGGTCTCACGGGTGGAAGGTGAACCTCAAAAGAGTTCCCTTTCCCCTCTCACAAGGGTTCCCTTCCTAGGGACTCTAATAGACTCGGTAGAAATGAAAATATTTCTGACGGAGGTCAGAAAATTAAAACTCTTAACTACTTGCCGAGTTCTTCATTCCATTCCCTGGCCATCTGTGGCTCAGTGCATGGAGACAATTGGGTTAATGGTAGCGGAAATGGACATAGTCCCTTTTGCTCGGATACACCTCAGACCACTGCAACTATGCATGCTCAAACAGTGGAATGGGGATTATGCAGATTTGTCTCCTCAAATTCAGTTGGACCAGGAGACCAGAGATTCTCTTCTCTGGTGGTTGTCTCAGGATCACCTGTCTCAGGGAATATGTTTCCGCAGACCAGAGTGGATCATTTTAACGACCGACGCCAGTCTGTTAGGCTGGGGGGTGGTCTGGGACTCCTGGAAAGCTCAGGGCTTATGGTCTCGGGAAGAAAAGCTTCTCCCGATAAACATTCTGGAACTGAGGGCGATATTCAACGCTCTTCAGGCATGGCCTCAACTAGCTGCGGCCAAATTCATCAGATTTCAGTCGGACAACATCACGACTGTAGCTTATGTCAATCATCAGGGGGGAACAAAGAGTTCCCTAGCGATGACGGAAGTAACCAAAATAATCAGGTGGGCGGAGGATCACTCCTGCCATCTCTCAGCAATTCACATCCCAGGAGTAGACAACTGGGAGGCGGATTTTCTAAGTCATCAGACTTTTCACCCGGGGGAGTGGGAACTCCACCCGGAGGTATTTGCCCAGCTGACTCAGCTATGGGGCACTCCAGAATTGGATCTGATGGCGTCCCGTCAGAACGCCAAACTTCCTCTCTACGGGTCCAGGTCCCGGGACCCCATAACGGTACTGATAGATGCTCTAGCAACGCCTTGGTCCTTCAATCTGGCTTGGTCCTTCAATCTGGTTTTTCCACCGTTTCCTCTCCTCCCGTGTCTGATTGTCAGAATCAAGCAGGAGAAGGCTTCAGTGATTCTGATAGCGCCTGCGTGGCCACGCAGGACTTGGTATGCAGACCTAGTGGACATGTCATCTGTCCCGCCATGGACACTGCCAATGAGGCAAGATCTTCTAATACTGGGTCCGTTCAAGCATCCAAATTTAATTTCTCTACGTCTGACTGCTTGGAGATTGAACGCTTAATTCTATCAAAGCGTGGGTTCTCTGAGTCAGTTATAGATACTCTGATTCAGGCTAGAAAGCCTTTCACCAGGAAAATCTACCATAAGATATGGCGGAAATATCTTTGTTGGTGTGAATCCAAGGGTTACTCATGGAGTAAGATTAGGATTCCCAGGATATTGTCCTTTCTCCAAGAAGGATTGGAGAAAGGATTGTCAGCTAGTTCCTTAAAAGGTCAAATATCTGCTTTGTCTATCCTGTTACACAAGCGTCTGGCAGAGGTACCAGACGTTCAAGCATTTGCTCAGGCTTTAGTCAGAATCAAGCCTGTCTATAAACCTGTGGCTCCGCCATGGAGTTTGAATCTAGTTCTTTCAGTTCTTCAAGGGGTTCCGTTTGAACCTTTACATTCCATAGACATTAAGTTGTTATCTTGGAAAGTTTTGTTTTTGGTAGCTATCTCTTCTGCTCGAAGAGTTTCAGAATTATCTGCCTTACAGTGTGATTCACCTTACCTGGTGTTCCACGCAGATAAGGTAGTTTTGCGTACCAAGCCTGGTTTTCTTCCTAAAGTTGTTTCTAACAAGAATATTAACCAGGAAATAGTTGTTCCTTCTCTGTGTCCTAATCCATCTTCGAAGAAGGAACGTCTATTACACAATCTTGATGTAGTTCGTGCTTTAAAGTTCTATTTACAAGCAACTAAGGATTTCAGACAAACATCTTCCATGTTTGTTATCTATTCTGGTAAGAGGAGAGGTCAGAAAGCGACTGCTACCTCTCTTTCCTTTTGGCTGAAAAGCATCATCCGTTTGGCCTATGAGACTGCTGGCCAGCAGCCTCCTGAAAGAATTACTGCTCATTCTACCAGAGCAGTGGCTTCCACATGGGCTTTCAAAAATGAGGCTTCTGTTGAACAGATTTGTAAGGCAGCGACTTGGTCTTCACTGCATACTTTTGCCAAATTTTACAAATTCAATACTTTTGCTTCTTCGGAGGCTATTTTTGGGAGAAAGGTTTTGCAAGCAGTGGTGCTTTCCGTTTAAGGTACCTGTCTTGTTCCCTCCCTTCATCCGTGTCCTAAAGCTTTGGTATTGGTATCCCACAAGTAAAGGATGAATCCGTGGACTGGATACACCTTGCAAGAGAAAACAGAATTTTTGCTTACCTGATAAATTACTTTCTCTTGCGGTGTATCCAGTCCACGGCCCGCCCTGGCATTTAAGTCAGGTAAAAAATTTTTTGTTTAAACTACAGTCACCACTGCACCCTATGGTTTCTCCTTTTTCTTCTTAACCTTTGGTCGATTGACTGGGGGTGGAGCTAGAGGGGGAGCTATATGGACAGCTCTGCTGTGTGCTCTCTTTGCCACTTCCTGTAGGGAATGAGAATATCCCACAAGTAAAGGATGAATCCGTGGACTGGATACACCGCAAGAGAAAGTAATTTATCAGGTAAGCATAAATTCTGTTTCTCCAACATAGGTGTGTCCGGTCCACGGCGTCATCCTTACTTGTGAGATATTCTCTTCCCCAACAGGAAATGGCAAAGAGCCCAGCAAAGCTGGTCACATGATCCCTCCTAGGCTCCGCCTACCCCAGTCATTCTCTTTGCCGTTGCACCGGCAACATCTCCACGGAGATGGTTAAGAGTTTTTTGGTGTTTAAATGTAGTTTTTATTCTTCAATCAAGTGTTTGTTATTTTAAAATAGTGCTGGTATGTACTATTTACTCTGAAACAGAAAAGAGAAGAAGATTTCTGTTTGTAAGATGAAGATGATTTTAGCAAACGTTACTAAAATCGATTGCTGTTTCCACACAGGACTGTTGAGATGAAGTAACTTCAGTTGGGGGAAGCAGTTGGCAGACTTTTCTGCCTGAGGTATGACTGGCCACATTTCTAACAAGACTTTGTAATGCTGGAAGGCTGTAATTTTCCCTATGGGGACCGGTAAGCCATTTTCTTAGATTAAGTAAAAGAATAAAGGGCTTTATAAGGGCTTAAAAAACTGGTAGACATTTTTCTGGGCTAAAACGATTACTTTGCTAAGCATATTTGGCAGATTATAACTCTTTATAGTTATTATAATCTTGGGGATTGTTGTTAAAAAACGGCAGGCACTGTATGGACACCTTTTTCAGATGGGGGCCTTCTCTAGTCATAGGCAGAGCCTCATTTTCGCGCCACTAATGCGCAGTTGTTTTTGGAAAGCAAGGCATGCAGATGCATGTGTGAGGAGCTAAGAACCACTGAAAAAGCTTATAGAAGGCGTCATTTGGTATCGTATTCCCCTCTGGGCTTGGTTGGGTCTCAGCAAAGCAGATACCTGGGACTGTATAGGGGTTAAATGTAAAAACGGCTCCGGTTCCGTTATTTTAAGGGTTAAAGCTTTCAAATTTGGTGTGCAATACTTTTAGGGCTTTAAGACACTGTGGTGAAATTTTGGTGAATTTTGAACAATTCCTTCATGCTTTTTCGCATATTCAGTAATAAAGTGTGTTCTGTTTAAAATTTAAAGTGACAGTAACGGTTTTATTTTAAAACGTTTTTTGTGCTTTGTTGACAAGTTTAAGCCTGTTTAACATGTCTGAACCATCAGATAAGCGATGTTCTATATGTATGAAAGCCAATGTGTCTCCCCATTTAAATATATGTGATAATTGTGACATAGTGTCCAAACAAAGTAGGGACAATGATGCCACAGATAATAATATTGCCCAAGATGATTCTTCAAATGAGGGGAGTAAGCATGGTACTGCATCATCCCCTTCTGTGTCTACACCAGTTTTGCCCACACAAGAGGCCCCTAGTACATCTAGTGCGCCAATACTTATTACCATGCAACAATTAACGGCTGTTATGGATAATTCTATTGCAAATATTTTATCTAAAATGCCTACTTATCAGAGAAAGCGCGATTGCTCTGTTTTAAACACTGAAGAGCAAGAGGACGCTGATGATAACGTTTCTGACATACCCTCACACCAATCTGAAGGGGCCAGGAGGGAGGTTTTGTCTGAGGGAGAAATTTCAGATTCAGGAAAAATTTCTCAACAAGCTGAACCTGATGTTGTAACATTTAAATTTAAATTAGAACATCTCCGCGCACTGCTTAAGGAGGTATTATCTACTCTGGATGATTGTGACAATTTGGTCATTCCAGAGAAATTATGTAAGATGGACAAGTTCCTAGAGGTTCCGGTGCCCCCGATGCTTTTCCTATACCCAAGCGGGTGGCGGACATAGTAAATAAGGAATGGGAAAGGCCCGGCATACCTTTTGTTCCTCCCCCTATATTTAAGAAATTATTTCCTATAGTCGACCCCAGAAAGGACTTATGGCAGACAGTCCCTAAGGTCGAGGGGGCGGTCTCTACTCTAAGCAAACGCACTACTATTCCCATAGAAGATAGTTGTGCTTTCAAAGATCCTATGGATAAAAAATTAGAGGGTTTGCTTAAAAAGATGTTTGTTCAGCAAGGTTACCTTCTACAACCAATTTCATGCATTGTTCCTGTCACTACGGCAGCGTGTTTCTGGTTCGAAGAACTAGAAAAGTCGCTCAATAAAGAATCTTCGTATGAGGAGGTTATGGACAGAGTTCAAGCACTTAAATTGGCTAACTCTTTTATTCTAGATGCCGCTTTGCAATTAGCTAGATTAGCGGCGAAAAATTCAGGGTTTGCTATCGTGGCGCGCAGAGCGCTTTGGCTAAAGTCTTGGTCAGCGGATGTGTCTTCCAAGACAAAATTGCTTAACATCCCTTTCAAGGGTAAAACCCTTTTTGGTCCTGATTTGAAAGAGATTATTTCAGACATCACCGGGGGAAAGGGCCACGCCCTTCCTCAGGATAGGTCTTTTAAGGCTAAAAATAAGCCTAATTTCTCCAACATAGGTGTGTCCGGTCCACGGCGTCATCCTTACTTGTGGGATATTCTCTTCCCCAACAGGAAATGGCAAAGAGCCCAGCAAAGCTGGTCACATGATCCCTCCTAGGCTCCGCCTACCCCAGTCATTCTCTTTGCCGTTGTACAGGCAACATCTCCACGGAGATGGCTTAGAGTTTCTTAGCCACATGGGCCTTCAAGAACGAGGCTTCTGTTGATCAGATATGTAGGGCAGCGACTTGGTCTTCACTGCACACTTTTACCAAATTTTACAAGTTTGATACTTTTGCTTCTTCTGAGGCTATTTTTGGGAGAAAGGTTTTGCAAGCCGTGGTGCCTTCCATTTAGGTGACCTGATTTGTTCCCTCCCTTCATCCGTGTCCTAAAGCTTTGGTATTGGTTCCCACAAGTAAGGATGACGCCGTGGACCGGACACACCTATGTTGGAGAAAACAGAATTTATGTTTACCTGATAAATTACTTTCTCCAACGGTGTGCCCGGTCCACGGCCCGCCCTGGTTTTTTTAATCAGGTCTGATAATTTATTTTCTTTAACTACAGTCACCACGGTACCATATGGTTTCTCCTATGCAAATATTCCTCCTTAACGTCGGTCGAATGACTGGGGTAGGCGGAGCCTAGGAGGGATCATGTGACCAGCTTTGCTGGGCTCTTTGCCATTTCCTGTTGGGGAAGAGAATATCCCACAAGTAAGGATGACGCCGTGGACCGGACACACCGTTGGAGAAAGTAATTTATCAGGTAAACATAAATTCTGTTTTTCGTCCCTTTCGCAGAAACGGACCAGCCTCTACTTCTACATCCTCTAAGCAAGAGGGTAATACTTCTCAACCCAAACCAGCCTGGAGACCGATGCAAGGCTGGAACAAGGGTAAGCAGGCCAAGAAGCCTGCCACTGCTACCAAAACAGCATGAAGGGATGGCCCCCGATCCGGGACCGGATCTGGTGGGGGGCAGACTTTCTCTCTTTGCTCAGGCCTGGGCAAGAGATGTTCAGGATCCTTGGGCACTAGAAATAGTTTCTCAAGGTTATCTCCTGGAATTCAAGGAACTACCCCCAAGGGGAAGGTTCCACAGGTCTCAATTATCTTCAAACCAAATAAAAAGACAGGCATTCTTACATTGTGTAGAAGACCTGTTAAAGATGGGAGTAATTCATCCAGTTCCAATAGGAGAACAAGGGATGGGGTTTTACTCCAACCTGTTCATAGTTCCCAAAAAAGAGGGAACATTCAGACCAATTTTAGATCTCAAGATCCTAAACAAATTTCTCAGGGTTCCATCGTTCAAAATGGAAACCATTCGAACGATTCTTCCTACCATCCAGGAAGGTCAATTTATGACCACGGTGGATTTAAAGGATGCGTACCTACATATTCCTATCCACAAGGAACATCATCAGTTCCTAAGGTTCGCTTTTCTGGACAAGCATTACCAGTTTGTGGCACTTCCATTCGGATTAGCCACTGCTCCGAGAATTTTCACAAAGGTACTAGGGTCCCTTCTAGCGGTTCTAAGACCAAGGGGCATTGCAGTAGTACCGTACTTGGACGACATCCTGATTCAAGCGTCGTCTCTGTCAAAAGCAAAGGCTCATACGGACATCGTCCTAGCCTTTCTCAGATCTCACGGATGGAAAGTGAACATAGAAAAAAGTTCTCTTTCCCCGTCAACAAGAGTTCCCTTCTTGGGAACAATAATAGACTCCTTAGAAATGAGGATTTTTCTGACAGAGGTCAGAAAATCAAAACTTCTAAGCTCTTGTCAAGTACTTCATTCTGTTCTTCGTCCTTCCATAGCGCAGTGCATGGAAGTAATAGGATTGATGGTTGCAGCAATGGACATAGTTCCTTTTGCACGAATTCATCTAAGACCATTACAACTGTGCATGCTCAGACAGTGGAATGGGGATTATACAGACTTGTCTCCGACGATTCAAGTAGATCAAAGGACCAGAGATTCACTCCGTTGGTGGCTGATCCTGGACAACCTGTCACAGGGAATGAGCTTCCGCAGACCAGAGTGGGTCATTGTCACGACCGACGCCAGTCTGGTGGGCTGGGGCGCGGTCTGGGAACCCCTGAAAGCTCAGGGTCTATGGTCTCGGGAAGAATCTCTTCTCCCGATAAACATTCTGGAACTGAGAGCGATATTCAATGCTCTCAAAGCTTGGCCTCATCTAGCAAAGGCCAAATTCATAAGGTTTCAATCAGACAACATGACGACAGTTGCATATATCAACCATCAGGGGGGAACAAGGAGTTCCCTGGCGATGGAGGAAGTGACCAAGATAATTCAATGGGCGGAGGATCACTCCTGCCACTTGTCTGCAATCCACATCCCAGGAGTGGAAAATTGGGAAGCGGATTTTCCGAGTCGTCAGACATTCCATCCGGGGGAGTGGGAACTCCATCCGGAAATCTTTGCCCAAATAACTCGATTATGGGGCATTCCAGACATGGATCTGATGGCCTCTCGTCAGAACTTCAAGGTTCCTTGTTACGGGTCCAGATCCAGGGATCCCAAGGCGACTCTAGTAGATGCACTAGTAGCACCTTGGACCTTCAACCTAGCTTATGTATTCCCACCGTTTCCTCTCATTCCCAGGCTGGTAGCCAGGATCAATCAGGAGAGGGCTTCTGTGATCTTGATAGCTCCTGCGTGGCCACGCAGGACTTGGTATGCAGACCTGGTGAATATGTCATCGGCTCCACCATGGAAGCTACCTTTGAGACAGGACCTTCTTGTTCAAGGTCCATTCGAACATCCGAATCTGGTTTCCCTCCAACTGACTGCTTGGAGATTGAACGCTTGATTTTATCAAAGCGTGGGTTTTCAGATTCTGTAATAGATACTCTGATTCAGGCTAGAAAGCCTGTAACTAGAAAAATTTACCATAAGATATGGAAAAAATATATCTGTTGGTGTGAATCTAAAGGATTCCCATGGAACAAGATAAAAATTCCTAAGATTCTATCCTTTCTACAAGAAGGTTTGGAGAAAGGATTATCTGCAAGTTCTCTGAAGGGACAGATCTCTGCGTTATCTGTTTTACTTCACAAAAGGCTGGCAGCTGTGCCAGACGTTCAAGCGTTTGTTCAGGCTCTGGTTAGAATCAAGCCTGTTTACAGACCTTTGACTCCTCCCTGGAGTCTTAATCTAGTTCTTTCAGTTCTTCAAGGGGTTCCGTTTGAACCCTTACATTCCGTAGATATTAAGTTATTATCTTGGAAAGTTTTGTTTTTGGTTGCAATTTCTTCTGCTAGAAGAGTTTCTGAGTTATCTGCTCTGCAGTGTTCTCCGCCCTATCTGGTGTTCCATGCAGATAAGGTGGTTTTGCGTACTAAGCCTGGTTTTCTTCCGAAAGTTGTTTCCAACAAGAATATTAACCAGGAGATAGTTGTACCTTCTTTGTGTCCGAATCCAGTTTCAAAGAAGGAACGTTTGTTACACAATTTGGACGTAGTCCGTGCTCTAAAATTCTATTTAGAGGCCACTAAAGATTTCAGACAAACATCTTCTTTGTTTGTTGTTTATTCTGGTAAAAGGAGAGGTCAAAAAGCAACTTCTAACTCTCTTTCTTTTTGGCTTAAAAGCATTATCCGATTGGCTTATGAGACTGCCGGACGGCAGCCTCCTGAAAGAATCACAGCTCATTCCACTAGGGCTGTGGCTTCCACATGGGCCTTCAAGAACGAGGCTTCTGTTGATCAGATATGTAAGGCAGCGACTTGGTCTTCACTGCACACTTTTGCCAAATTTTACAAATTTGATACTTTTGCTTCTTCGGAGGCTATTTTTGGGAGAAAGGTTTTGCAAGCAGTGGTGCCTTCCATTTAGGTGACCTGATTTGCTCCCTCCCTTCATCCGTGTCCTAAAGCTTTGGTATTGGTTCCCACAAGTAAGGATGACGCCGTGGACCGGACACACCTATGTTGGAGAAAACAGAATTTATGTTTACCTGATAAATTACTTTCTCCAACGGTGTGTCCGGTCCACGGCCCGCCCTGGTTTTTTTAATCAGGTCTGTTGAATTATTTTTTCTAACTACAGTCACCACGGTATCATATGGTTTCTCCTATGCATATTTCCTCCTGTACGTCGGTCGAATGACTGGGGTAGGCGGAACCTAGGAGGGATCATGTGACCAGCTTTGCTGGGCTCTTTGCCATTTCCTGTTGGGGAAGAGAATATCCCACAAGTAAGGATGTCGCCGTGGACCGGACACACCGTTGGAGAAAGTAATTTATCAGGTAAACATAAATTCTGTTTTTTTCATGGTCGCCTGCCTTGGTATTCTTAACACTGGGAGGACTTTGCCTCTTCAATTGCAATCCGTGCTTGCAGGATGTTGGAGAGACGTCTGTTCTGTCTCTGTTCCCGGTCTTATCCCGGGTTTCGCTTGGTATAGGCGTGTCCTCCTTTCCCTGTTGGGCCCCTTTGGCTCTCTGTGAGCTGGGCTCACTCATGGAGATGTTCTTTTTTGTATCAGGGGACCTTTTGGTTTCCTCGGTTCTCCTTTGCCTTGTTCCCTTGGGGGTTTCGGCTGGTGTCTCCTTCATTTGTGGAGATGAGTGGTGGAGGACTGTTTGTTGGGTGACGGTGTCTCCTGGAGGACTGTTGACTCAACTGCGAGTCAGTGTCATTGGGGCTTTTCCTCTTAAAATTTTCTCGGCTTCGGACGAAGCGGGATTTTTATCGGGTAGAGGTTCAGGCTTGGTGCCTTCAGTATGGGCCGCCTATTGTACCCTCCCGTCTTGGCATTTATTGTCCTCTATAGCTTGGGTATTGTTTTCCAAAAAGTAATGAATACAGCTGTGGACTCTTTCCATTTAAGAAGAAAAACATAAATTATGCTTACCTAATAATTTTCTTCTGATGGAAAGAGTCCACAGCTCCCCACCCGTAATTTTATGTGGGGCGTCCATATTATTCTTCTGGTACCTTTCACCCTGATATTTCTTCTACTGTTCCTTGTTCCTCGGCAGAATGACTGGGGGATGAGGGGAGTGGAGGAGTATTTAAGCCTTTGGCTGGGTTGTCTTTGCCTCCTCCTGGTGGCCAGGTTCTTATTTCCTAAAAGTAATAAATGCAGCTGTGGACTCTTTCCTCTTTTTGATATTGTTATTTTGTATTTTCCCCCAAAAAATATCTCTCTTTTTATTCCCTCTTTCACCTTCTCTCCCACCCCCCTTTTTCTTCTTAAACGGGAAGAGTCCACAGCTGCATTCATTACTTTTGCGAATTCAGAACCTGGCCACCAGGAGGAGGCAAAGACACCCCAGCCAAAGGCTTAAATACTTCCCACATCCCCCAGTCATTCTTTGCCTTTCGTCTCAGGAGGTTGGCAGAGAAGTGTCAGAAGATTGAAGATAGTCTCTTATGGAGGGTAGTACTCTTCTAAATGGGACTGGAGTTTTAAGTAATCCTGTCAGCCTCTCAGTGAGAGCATGGATGAAAGTTAGAGTCCAGAGATGCAGGGGGAGTTCTTTCTGCAAAACCATCCCGACTCATATTAACAGCTCCTGGGCAATCAGCGTTGACGAGTTTCGCTGCCTGCCTTTATTCACTCAAGTCCATGTCAGAAGCAATGCTACTATCTTTCACACGTGTTCTTGTTCCACGGCGTAGATTCCGGTAAGATCGTTTCATTTTATTTCGATATGTGAATGTAATGTTAACGAATGAAGCCAGGGCCCCAGTGGGACTCCTTTATCTTATATGGAATCAAGGGTTAATATCTCCTGAGGTGGGTTATTGAACAGGGGGGGACTTTAATCATGTTTGTTATGTGATTTTGTCTGCTAATGTGTAGTGATACTTGGGCTCATGGCTATTCGGACATAACAGCCTTATATCATCAGGTTGTGCTGTCCTAGGGACTGGCACGCTTTTTTGGCTTACACGATGCACCTCATGACCGGGTGTGGTCACGTTGTATTCCATTTCTGCACCTTGACCGAGTGGGGACAGAGGGAGTTCGTTAGTTGTCTGGTTCACGGGAGGTGGTGAGTGCCCCAGCCATTGGGGGGTGTAAGGTGCTTTTAGTGTTCCATAATTACAATCTCCAAGTTATGGAGGATTCTGATTTTTTGGTGACAGATGTCTCCAATTCGGAGTATACGTCTTGCGATAAATATGAAATGGCCCGGGTTATCCATGCCCATCAGTTATGTGCCGATTGCCATTCTAGAGTACTCTCTTCCCCTGAATCAGAATTTAGAGTGTGCTGAGCCATCCGCCCCTGAGAATTCCGTGTCCTACAAGGCGCATGCCCCAGAACCTTCTTTTGCTACGTAAGCAGGTGTCCCTATGGCTGTTTCTCCTTCTCCGGAAGGCGGCTTGTTTCCTCCCGATGTTACAGCACCTTTCCGCATGGCCATATCTATGGCGTTTGCACATTTATATCTCTCTACAGAGGTATTTTTAAGATACTGTCCGTGTTCTGTTAACCGGGGTTCGTTGGGCGTGGGATCGCCTGAGTCAGTTAGACCTTCTGGGGAATTGATGGCCTCTGAGGCTTCAGGGGCCCTACCCTCTGGGCCGGGGGCATCCATTGACCCTGCGGGCGATCATTTTGCCTTCCTTTATAGACTGGCACGTCTGCGTGTTCTACTAAGGCATGTTTTGGCGGTGCTGGAAGATTCCAGCCCTACTGGGCCGAGGGATCCTCGGTCTTCTGTGCCGGACGACAAACTGGGTTAGACGTGTAGGGATGAAGACAATCTCTTTAATGTCTCTGTTTTTTTATTTTTTTTCTCTTTCTTTTCAGTATCTGTTCCAGTTCTGAGCTTGGGAGGATGGGGACTCTAATCGGCTGGTCCGGTTGGCATGCCGTTTTCCTTGGGCATTCACCCTTGGGTGCTGCCTTTCTTTAATTTGAATACGGCTAGGATATATTTGATTTGTTTTATGAAGCTCATGTCTGTTATAATTGTCCATTGTGGGAACATTTCTTCTCTGGAACTGATACTTGCGATTTTGTGGTCGCGTGTGCACTTCCTTGGAAGCTGCGCGCTCTTTATGATCAGTGTTCCCTCTAAGGCCAGTTTTGTGTGCGGCCCAGCAGGGAAACAGTTAATAAGGTAACCACACCCTGCAATTAGCAAACACTGCACAATGCAGATGGCAAGGTATGGTTCTCTTGTTAACTGTTTCACTGCTGGGCTGCACACAAAACTGTTCTTAGAGGGAACACTGTTTATGATTATAGTTTGTTATCGATCCCTTTGGGGCTTTGTTTTTTTTCTTGGACCTTAGACAGTTCAGGGGAGTTTCTTGTACCAGGCAGGTGCTGGTCGGGCGCTAGCTGCTGTTCCTTATGGTTCATGTCACCCACGTGGTGTAGGTGTGCTGGCTATCTTGTTGGGTGTTGAGTCGTTCACTTTGATGAAGTGTTCATGTTATGTTTATTTTATCCAATTACTTGAGGGGGTGTTTTCGTTTTCTTATATGTCAATCTGCTCCTCGTCCTCGATGAACGGAGTGTCGGTGTAACATATGCCTGCCTGATATAACTGTCCCTTTAAGACTGACTTCCCTGCTACTGACAATCATACTGTTTGGGGAGTATCTGCATTCAACTTACCTGCCAAATAATTAATCATTCATGCACCTGATTCCCTCAGCCTCTTTTTAAATCATCTCAGGCCTTATGTGCATTGCATTAGCTTTGAAGTTTTGTTCCAAAACAACAGAGATTTGTGACTGTTCCAGTATGGATTTTACCAACCTTTCCTTTTAAGCTAAGCAAAAAATCATCTAATGGCAAGTATTCTATATAATTCCATTTTGTTTCCTGGACACTGCTACTTAACAAACTCTGAACTTATTCTAAATTTCAAGTATGCATTTGGTTATAATCACTCTCTAATTGCTACAACAGCATCATACTCAGAACTTTATAACTATTCACTGCTACAAGTTATCATAGCTGAAATATCCTCCTGCAAATATATTAATATATTCAGAACTCTGCATCTATGTGTTCAGTTAAACAGCCTTCCTGTGATTCTACAATATATACACAAACAGTATTTAATGCCTTAAACTTGCAATTTGTCTATCACCAGTGCTGCTCTGCTTATTACTCTGACAAACAGCTCTATATTATAATATGTACTGTGAACCTGCAGCATCTCTTTGCATCTATGAGTCACAATTTTCTACCAGTTAACTTTGAAGCCTGAACATCTTACATTGCTAAATTGTTCACTCATGAGTCCTGCAGCTACTTCTATTAACTATAAGTCACAGTATCAATTTATGTTTCCATTAAAGCCAGAATATATTGTATACATATGTTTTACTCTCCATGAATTCTACAATAACTTCTTGTAACTATGAATCACAGAATATCATCTATCCACATCCAGGATACTATTCCCCGGGTCAGGGGTCGATATCTCCAATTCTCTACCACTGCCCCGAGGGTCTGTGTCCTGAGCGCATATACACCGGAACATGACAGTCAGAGGGTTTGTTCCTCTACCCTTTTCCTTAGGTTGGGGTCCGGGTGCGGACCTGTCTATGTCTCCTTGTGGGTTCTGGAGGGCCTTGGCCTCGGAACCGGAATTTCCACATTCCCAAGGGTTTGGCGGTGTGGATGACCGCTGGACAGCCCGGGTACCAGTTTGGATGACGTTTTTTTTCATTCTATCTTGGTATCTTACGGGTGTCTGTTTTTCTTGTGGTAGTCACCGGTACCTATTGAGGTTGCTCGGACTTCTTTTTTCCCTTTTAGGGTGGTCCGGTCACCTGAGTTGGGAAGTGTGGATATGTTCGTCTTCCCTTGTTTCTGCATCTAGCACACTCTCATAAGAGGTGGCGCAGGGGTTGAGTTTCTCCCCCTTTTTTTCCCGGCAACCGCCCCTTGTTTGTTCCGTAGAGGAGTTGTGGGGTTTTCTAGGGTCTTCCTTGTGTGGTACAGGGATTTCTGGGAGGGTGATCCTGGGAGGATTTTGTCTCTCTGTCTAAATGGGCTTGTTCAGCCTGCCGGGTAGCCTAGTGGGATGCCAGTTGCCCACATGGCTAAGGTTGCGAGTTTGATTCCAGCTTTTGTTGGGTGTTCTCCATTATATGGAGCCCTGTCCCTGGTGACCTTCGGGGTCCCTGGAGAATTTGAATCTAGCTGCGGCTGATTGTCTCTTCACTTTGTGTTACAAATTGCAATAAAGAGATAATTTTTCTTGGAGTTTTGCACTTGAATCTCTAGGAGCTCTTATTCTCTGGGGTCGCAGAGGGTCCAGGGTTCAGCTCCACCTACGGGTGTGGGTTGCCATCTCTTAGACCTGCCTAGATATTTGTCTATGCTCTTGGTCTGAGTTTCTTGCGAATGCACTACCTAGAGTGCTCTTCTCTGTATGAGGCAACCTGGGGTTTCCTCAGGTCATACGGCCTGCCCCGGTTTCCGGGGGGCCTGGCTTAGGGCCATGTCTCTTGACTGAGTTTTGGGTCTGGATCGTTAGATTCGGTTCTGGGCGGTTCAGTTTCGAACCTTAGGGTTTTGAACATCCGCTTGTCCTTTCAGGGGTTGTTTTTTTCTCTCAGGGGAGCGTTGGTTCCTGCCTGGAGGTTAGTTTGATGCTTTTCGGATGCATCTTTCAGTTATCGCCAGTGGCAACTTTTGCATTTTCAGTCAAGGTTGTTTGTCTCAACTGAGCTGGTGGTAATGGTCGTTGAGTTATTGCTCATTGGTATTGCTTACTGTTTCTCTTTAAACCTCTTTGCCCTGTCTACGGCTGGGAAAGTGGTCCCCTTGGCATTTGTCCTCTTGGGGAGGATTTTGGAAGTCTTACGGTTTCCATGGAGACCCTGTGGGTCCTATCTTTTCATTTGAGGTTTTTTTTTCCTCCCTTGTGTGCTAGAGGATATGGAGGCTGGCTCTGGTACTAGGGTATCGTTATGGCTCAATGCCCTATCTCCCTTTTTTGGGACCCGTGCACAACGTATTTATTATGGGCCACCTGTAGTGACCAGATGGTTAGCCTAGCTGCCTAGCAAGCGCAAGGTTTGCAGTTTGCGACTACCTGCAGCTATTGCATCTGGAATGTGTGCTTGTTAGCTGTTTTGTAGCAGTGTTTGGTGCTAGTAATTGGTCAGGGGTACGTTCCTCTTAGGCCCTCCGTTCTCTCTTGAGGCGGACGTTGCCAGCCCTTTTTGGGCTGGGTCCATTCCTCAGAGTGGGGTTTGACCGTGTACTTCTGTTGGCCCTGTTATCCTCCCTGCTGGGGGGTTCTCGGGTGTTCCTTCCTCCACTGGTTACATTTCACTGTTGGTGTTGGATGTCTTTTTGGGGTCCGGATTTGTCCTGGACGGGAGTTGTTGTCGATATCCGGCACTCTCTGTGGGAGGGGGTCCCATGATGGCTTAGGGACAGTTTTGCTGCCCTGGAGCTCGCAAGTCTGTCTGTTGTGATTCTGTGTTTTACAGAGAGCCCATTTTTTTACTGATGGGACAGTTGGTTCTGCCATCCTGTCCGTGGGCTCCGGGTTACCTTCGGTCCTGATATGGGTATCCTACCTGTATGTGTCTAGTTTTAGCAGTTGTATCTGCTGGACTAGGGTTCTGGGGAGCTTGTGGCTCCTTGGCACATCATCAGTCATATGGTGTTGTGTCAGAGGATCTGAGGGTGTATTTTGTTCTTCCTCGTGACCGCTCTCTCATTGGTTGGGAGTGTCACTCTGGGGGATAGGATCTTTGTCTGTCTAGAGAGTCTTGTAACAACCTTAGTTTCGCTTTTCTTGGGGTTTTCTGATGGTCCTTTGGATCTCCTTCGGGTACTCCGTTCTCTCCTTCGGAGGTAGGGGGAGGTACATCCTTTGGGTAGTTGGTGCGATGGGAGCCTGCGGGACTTGGTTCTTCAGAGGCATAGTGCTCAGCGTAATCTAAAGATTTTGAGTGGTCTCCAGCACGGCTTTGCCGGTTGTTTAACTGATGGGCAGTTACGTTGTTTCTTTTTATACTGTTTTTGTGGGTAATACCAGGCTGTGGTGCCTTTCAAGGGACCACCTTCTGTACCTGCCCTTTGTTTGCATTCATTGTCCTCTATAACTTGGGTATTTTTTTCCCAAAAGTAATGAATGCAGCTGTGGACTCTTCCCGTTTAAGAGGAAAAACTTAAATTATGCTTACCTGATAATTTTATTTTCTTCTGACGGGAAGAGTCCACAGCTCCCCGCCCATGTTTTATCGATGAGGCGGCCATAGTTTAGTTTCTTCTTCTGGCACCTTTTTCACCCTGATATTTCTCCTACTGTTCCTTGTTCTCTTGGCAGAATGACTGGGGGATGAGGGAAGTGGGGGAGGTATTTAAGCCTTTGGCTGGGGTGTCTTTGCCTCCTCCTGGTGGCCAGGTTCTGAATTCCCAAAAGTAATGAATGCAGCTGTGGTTCTTCCCGTTAGAAGAAAAGAAAATTATCAGGTTAGCATAATTTTGTAAGCATAAATTTTTTTGTATGCTAAGTGAGTTATGGCAGGGGTAAAAGCATACATACTTTATCAACATTAGTTTATAGCTTTCAAATGTTTCTAATATTTTAAATTGCAAGGCGGTGTAACGTGACCACAATCTAATTTTGATTACTATTTTTTTAAACATAGATATATAATATTTCCCCTTCAAATGATGGTGAGAGCTCACAAATCATCACATGCAGGATATACTTCCTGTCCACCAGGAAGAGGTAAAACGCTCCTACATTGCATATCATTACTCCACCCCATCTTCCAGCATTCCCCAGTTATGCTTTGCCTCTAACATGCAGTAGGACCGTGACACTCTGAAGTGATCTGTTTTCATGTCAATAGTGGTTCTCTAACCAATCTAAGACCCATTTTCCCACTTATAAGTGCTTCCTGGACAGAGGGGTCAATAAAGGAATACAGTTAAGCATTAAGAAATATTTTCCCAATGTGAAGATGCCACGGGCCCCCAGGTGAAATGCGTATTTATTTGCCAAACCCCTGGTCTACAGTGTGCTGCTGCTACCTCGATCCTGGAAACTGTGCTTGCACTTCCTCGGATAGGCTTTCTACTGAAAGCAGTCTGTGGTTGCTGTGAAGCAAGGTAGAGAAAGGTGCTGCAGGCGAGTAGAAAATGTTGCCTATTCTCTGAATATCTACACATAGTGTTCACATGGAATGAGGGTATCACAAACTACATTTATGCAATTTAACAAGTATTAAGGCTTCTGACATATCATACACAGGCCTACTCGCTGTCACCCACACTGCAAGCTCACTTACAGCTAGATTACGAGTTTTCAGCGCTATAGGGAAATTAACGAGCGCCACAAAAGCGTAGTTAATTTGCCTCCCTATAGCTCTGCTATTACAAGTTTTTAAAAACCAGGCTTGCGTCGGCGATATGGTGGCATTGAGCTCCATTCCTCACCCAAATACAAGTGGTGTTTTGACGTGCTCGTGCACGATTTCTCCATAGACATCAATGGGGAGAGCCGGCAAGAAAAAAAGCCTAACACCTGCGATCGCGGAAAAAATAGCTTCGTAAACACCCTAACATAAAAACCAAGTCTAAACACCCCTAATCTGCTGCCCCTAACATCGCCACCACCTACATTACAGCTATTAACTCCTAATCTTCTGCTCCTAACATCGCCGCCGCCGCCTAAATAAAACTATTAACCCCTAATCTGCCACTCCCGATATCGCTGCCACCTAAATACACTTATTAACCCCTAATCTGCCGCTCCCGATATCACCGCCACCTACATTAGTTATTAACCCTTAATCTGCCGCCCCCATACTAAAGTTATTAACCCCCAAACCTCTGGCCTCCCACATCACTAACACTAAATAAATATATTAACCCCTAAACCTAACCCTAACACCCCCCTAACTTAAATATAATTAAAATAAATCTAAATTAAACTTACAATTATTACCTAAATAATTCCTATTTAAAACTAAATACCTGTAAAAAAAACTAAGCTAACTACTAAATAAATAATAGTTACATTGTAGCTATCGTAGGTTTTATTTTTATTTCACATGTAAGTTTGTATTTATTTATTATTTATTTACTAGTTAGTAAATATTATTAACTATTTATTAACTACCTAGCTAAAATAAATACAGTTACCTGTAAAATAAAACCTAACCTGCCTTACAATAAAACCTAACATTACAATCAAATAAAATAAATTAAATTAATAAAATACAATTATCTAAATTACAAAAAAATAAACACTAAATTACATAAAATAAAAAACGAAATTATCAAAAATAAAAACGTATTACTCCTAATCTAATAGCCCTATCAAAATCAAAAAGGCTCCCCCAAAATAAAAAAACCCTAGCCTACACTAAACTACCAATGGCCCTTAAAAGGGCCTTTTGCGGGGCATTGCCCCAAAGAAATCAGCTCTTTTACCTGTAAAAAAAATACAAACAACATCCCAACAGTAAAACCCACCACCTACACAACCAAACCCCCCAAATAAAATTCTATCTAAATAAACCTAAGCTAACCATTGCCCTGAAAAGGGTATTTGGGTGGGGATAGCCCTTTAAAGGGCATTTAGCTCTTTTACATTGCCCAAACCCTAAGCTAAAAATAAAACCCACCCAATAAACCCTTAAAAAAACCTAACACTAACCCCCGACGATCCACTTACAGTTTTCGAAGACCGGACATCCATCCTCATCCAGGCAGCAGAAGTCTTCATCCAAGCGGGCAGAAGTCCTCATCGAAGCCGGCAGAAGTCTTCATCCAAGCGGGCAGAAGTCTTCATCCAGACGGCATCTTCTGTCTTCATCCATCTGGCGCGGAGCGGGTCCATCTTCAAGACATCCGGCGCGGAGCATCTTCTTCTTCCGATGGTCGCTGAAGAATGAAGTTTCCCTTTAAGTGACATCATCCATGATGGTGTCCCTTACATTCCGATTGGCTGATAGAATTCATAAGGCTGTACCGCTCACTTTTTGGCCTCACAGCAAAACTCGTAATACCGGCGCTATGGGAGTACCATTGGCTAACCAAATGACTCCATTTTTAAATAAAAAAGAGGCAATCTTTGGAAAGAAATGTCCAATTCAGTTCCCAATCCCAAATAAGACTCCAGTGTCCCTGCTTAAAAGTTGGCTACAGTCTTCAAACAGGTCCACTTTAATAGTTTAATTTCTAGCTCGCTATTGTCCACGGTTCTCTCTCAGGCCCAATTGTAAATTTAAACATGTACAACCCAGAAGTATCAACTTAAACTTTAATACAGAATAAGTAAAAATAAAAAGACAAATATAAGAATACATGAATGCGGAGTTTGTTCAACTACATTAAATTAATCAAATCCAATTGTTTATTAACAAAAATAGTTTGTGAATGACTTCTGAACTACTATAATGGAAACTTAAAAACTTAATCTTAATCATCTGTTTTATTGCAAGCTTCAATTAGCATGCACCAGATTATAACATACTCTGTTTCCAAATGTTGCCCAGTGTATGGAGGTAGTGGATTTGATGGTTGCTTCTTCAAACACTGTCCCTTTCTCCAGATTTCATCTAAGGCCTCTGCAAGTCTTTCTTCTGTGTCAATGAACATAGATTACGAGGATCTCTGGATCAAGTGGCAGATTCACCACCCTATTGTGTATGGGTTTTCTTTCAGATGAGGCAGTAATTTCAACAGATGCCAGCCTTCTAGTTTAGGGGGCTATCTGGGGTCTTTGAGTGTGCACAGAGTTTGGTCTCCGTGAGAGGCAAGGTTACCAATTAACATTTTGGAACTCTCCGCAATCTTTAATGGTCTCCAGAGTTGGCCCAGTCTTTGGCAAGATCCTTTCATTCTGCTCCTTATGTCCTCCTTTATGTCCTCCTTTAATTTTACTCCCCAGATTAATACCAGAATCAAGCAGGAACAGGCATTAGTGATCCTGATTTCACTAACTTTGACTTGCAGAACTGTTTTTGATAATAAAGGTTTGTCTTACATGGTTACCTTGATCCAAGCTCGGAAGCCTGTTATCAGACGCATCAACCATAAGGTCTGGAAGACTTACCTGGTGTGCAGCTAGGGATTTTCATTGGATTCCTAGAATTCTGGAGTTTCTCCAGGATGGTTTGGAGAAGGACTTATCAGCTAGTTCTCTGAAATATCAAATTCCTGCTTTTTTTTCTTTATTTCATAGAGTTTTGTCCAAGCTGTTAACCATATCAAACCTGTTATTAAACATGTGACTCTACCTTGGAATCTAATGTTGTTCCTGAAGGTGCTTCAGGACCCTTTGAACCTATGCATAGTCTAGATCAGTGATGGCTAACCTTGGTACCCCTGATGTTTCAGAACTACATTTCCCATTATGCTAAACTAGACTGCAGAGTGCCTAAGTATCATTGGAAATGTAGTTCCAAAACATCTGGGGTGCCAAGGTTAGCCATCACTAGTCTAATTCAGCTCTTGAACTGGAAGGTTCTCTTTCTGCTAGCCATTTCTTTGGCTTGCTGTGTCTCTAAACTTTCTGATCTGTCTTTTAAACCTCATTTGCTAATTTTAAATCAAGATAAAGCAGTTCTGAGAACCAACTATTCCGTTCTTCCAAAGGTGGCTCCTACAGGCACTATGAATCAGGAAGTTTTGGTACTGTCTTTGTGTCAAGGTCCTATGAATTCCAAAGAGTGTTTCCTTCACAACCTATAGACTTCCTTCTGCCCTTTTTTTGTTTACTTCTCTGAGCCTCCTAAGAGTCACAACGCTACATCTACTACTTTAGCAGCTTGGCTTAAGGATTTGATCAGAAAGGCCTATCGGGTTGCGGGTAAGCTGTATAACTGCTCATTCAACTAGACCAGTGTCTACGTCTTGAGGTTTTGGGATAGATGCTTCTCTTTACAAGTTTTGTAAGATAGCTACCTGCATGAAACCATCTTTGTATACGCTTACTATACTATAAGCTTTGCCGCTTTTGGCAGGAAAAAACTCTGGATCGTCGTGTCTGATTAGTCTAAGTCCCTGCTTTTAAACTATTAGTTTTACCCTATTATGGTGGTCTTGTGGACTTCACTGTCTGGCTATTAGATCACATGTGTAATATATGTATTAGGCTTTATGTTCTATGGGTTGATAAATGAAAAGTGATATGCAAAATGTTAATTATATTTTCGATTACACTTTTCTGACTGCTACAAAAGAGGAACAGGACATGAAAAATATTATTTGAGATGAGTTAAAATTTGGTAATCAATCTAGTATTGCAGCAAGTAAGGGCAGTAGAATGCTTGGTTGTATAGGTAAAGCTGTTTGCAGCCTGCATAGTAAGGATCTTACGCCACTTTAGATCATGAGGGCCTATGGTTCTTATTAAAATATTTGTTTCTTTGATTAGTGGACTTTTACCAAGATTCAAAAGAAAACAAAATGTGTGCTTACCTAATAAATGTATTACATTCATGATTGTGAAAGTCCACGGCCCTGTCCATTTTTTTATTACCTTATGTTGACAGAAGGTTCTGGTTTTCCCCACTTTGGTTCGTTCCTAACTTCTAGCTTTTCTACTCGGATTAGTTTTATGTATTACTGATGAATGCTGAGAGATGGGGTGGATTAAAGCTCTGCAATCTAGGGCTGTTTTACTTACTGGTGTACAGGAAGTATATCCCACATGTGATGAATCATGGGCTCTCAGCATCATGAAAAACAAAAATGATCTGGTAAGCATAAATGTTGTTGTTTATATTTTGGTCTTTAAAATCTTATAGAAAGCTTTATTGAAATGAATTTAACATTTTTTATTTTTAGTTGATGATGAATTTGAAGTTGTGGCTACACACATTCTCAAGAAGACACAGTCAATGCTTAATAAATACAGACAGCTTTTATTGGAAGATGCAATGGTATGTTTATATAATGTGCAGTATAAACCGATTGCAGTAATATTTTACATCCTGTACATACAAACCATATATAGTTTTTTTTGTTTGTTTTTTTCAAAGAGCTTTATTGAGGTATGGTAAAAGGCAATATACGATGCGCACATGGAAAACAGCGCAAACACATGTTACAAGTGGTAAACAATTGTGTACATTATCATTAACAGATTACCTTCTTTTTTTTAACAACATTGTAAGCCCCTATGAGAATACAAATTAAAACACAAAAGACATACCCCAGATTAAAAGACAATGGCCTATCTTTAGACCACAAACTGTAAGAATGGAAAGAGGGGGTAATAGTAGGGGGCAGGAATATCCCATGTACTCAAAAATAATAGTTATACGTCTCCCTCAGTGCTTAAAATATTGGCCACTCTTGGCCCAATGTCACAAAAAAGCTTTAAAAAGGGAGATACTAGGGGAAAATATAGAAAAGAAAAGGGCCACTCTTGGACCCATGAACCATATCTAGCAGGCTAAACTACCACATAACTGAGATACTGTACTTTAAGTGTTTTGGGGTTACTCAGCACAATGGATTTTGATTATTATATAAAGCCACTGTGTGTGTGTGTGTATATATATATATATATATATGTATATGTATATGTATATGTATATATATGTATATTTCTTTCATGTAATTAACAAGAGTCCATGAGCTAGTGACGTATGGGATATACATTCCTACCAGGAGGGGCAAAGTTTCCCAAACCTTAAAATGCCTATAAATACACCCCTCACCACACCCACAAATCAGTTTTTACAAACTTTGCCTCCAAGGGAGGTGGTGAAGTAAGTTTGTGCTAGATTCTACGTTGATATGCGCTCCGCAGCAAGTTGGAGCCCGGTTTTCCTCTCAGCGTGCAGTGAATGTCAGAGGGATGTGAGGAGAGTATTGCCTATTGAATGCAGTGATCTCCTTCTACGGGGTCTATTTCATAAGGTTCTCTGTTATCGGTCGTAGAGATTCATCTCTTACCTCCCTTTTCAGATCGACGATATACTCTTATATTTACCATTTCCTCTACTGATTCTCGTTTCAGTACTGGTTTGGCTTTCTACAAACATGTAGATGAGTGTCCTGGGGTAAGTAAGTCTTATTTTCTGTGACACTCTAAGCTATGGTTGGGCACTTTATTTATAAAGTTCTAAATATATGTATTCAAACATTTATTTGCCTTGACTCAGAATGTTCAACTTTCCTTATTTCCAGACAGTCAGTTTCATATTTGGGATTATGCTTTAAATTATCATTTTTTCTTACCTCAAAAATTTGACTTTTTTCCCTGTGGGCTGTTAGGCTCGCGGGGGCTGAAAATGCTTCATTTTATTGCGTCATTCTTGGCGCGGACTTTCTTGGCGCAAAAATTATTTTCCGTTTCCGGCGTCATACGTGTCGCCGGAAGTTGCGTCATTTTTGACGTTATTTTGCGCCAAAAATGTCGGCGTTCCGGATGTGGCGTCATTTTTGGCGCCAAAAGCATTTAGGCGCCAAATAATGTGGGCGTCTTATTTGGCGCCAAAAAATATGGGCGTCGCTTTTGTCTCCACATTATTTCAGTCTCATTTTTCATTTGCTTCTGGTTGCTAGAAGCTTGATGTTTGGCATTTTTTTCCCATTCCTGAAACTGTCTTATAAGGAATTTGATCTATTTTGCTTCATATGTTGTTTTTTCTCTTACATATTGCAAGATGTCTCACGTTGCATCTGAGCCAGAAGATACTACAGGAAAACCACTGCCTGCTGGATCTACCAAAGCTAAGTGTATCTGCTGTAAAACTTTTGGTAGCTATTCCTCCAGCTGTTGTTTGTAATAATTGTCATGACAAACTTGTTAAAGCAGATAATATTTCCTTTAGTGATGTACCATTGCCTGTTGCAGTTCCCTCAACATCTAAGGTGCAGAATGTTCCTGATAATATAAGAGATTTTGTTTCTGAATCCATAAAGAAGGCTTTGTCTGTTATTTCTCCTTCTAGTAAACGTAAAAAGTCTTTTAAATCTTCTCTCTCTACAGATGAATTTTTAAATGAACACCATCATTCTGATTCTTTGGACTCTTCTGGTTCAGAGGATTCTGTCTCAGAGATTGATGCTGATAAATCTTCATATTTATTTAAGATGGAATTTATTCGCTCTTTACTTAAAGAAGTACTAATTGCTTTAGAAATAGAGGATTCTAGTCCTCTTGATACTAATTCTATACGTTTGGATAAGGTTTTTAAAGCTCCTGCGGTTATTCCAGAAGTCTTTCCTGTTCCTAATGCTATTTCTGCAGTAATTGCTAAGGAATGGGATAAATTGGGTAATTCATTTACTCCTTCTAAACGTTTTAAGCAATTATATCCTGTTCCGCCTGACAGGTTAGATTTTTGGGACAAAATCCCTAAAGTTGATGGGGCTATTTCTACCCTTGCTAAACGTACTACCATTCCTACGTCAGATGGTACCTCGTTTAAGGATCCTTTAGATAGAAAAATTGAATCTTTTCTAAGAAAAGCTTATCTATGTTCAGGTAATCTTCTTAGACCTGCTATATCATTGGCTGATGTTGCTGCAGCTTCAACTTTTTGGTTGGAAACTCTAGCGCAACAAGTAACAAATCGTGATTCTCATGATATTATTATTCTTCTCCAGCATGCTAATAATTTCATCTGTGATGCCATTTTTGATATTATTAGAGTTGATGTTAGATTTATGTCTCTGGCTATCTTAGCCAGAAGAGCTTTATGGCTTAAGACTTGGAATGCTGATATGGCTTCTAAATCAACTCTACTTTCCATTTCTTTCCAGGGAAACAAATTATTTGGTTCTCAGTTGGATTCTATTATTTCAACTGTTACTGGTGGGAAAGGAACTTTTTTACCACAGGATAAAAAGTCTAAAGGTAAAAACAGGGCTAACAATCGTTTTCGTTCCTTTCGTTTCAACAAAGAACAAAAGCCTGATCCTTCGTCCTCAGGAGCAGTTTCAGTTTGGAAACCATCTCCAGTCTGGAATAAATCCAAGCCTGCTAGAAAGGCAAAGCCTGCTTCTAAGTTCACATGAAGGTACGGCCCTCATTCCAGTTCAGCTGGTAGGGGGCAGGTTACGTTTTTTCAAAGAAATTTGGATCAATTCTGTTCACAATCTTTGGATTCAGAACATTGTTTCAGAAGGGTACAGAATTGGTTTCAAGATGAGACCTCCTGCAAAGAGATTTTTTCTTTCCCATGTCCCAGTAAATCCAGTGAAAGCTCAAGCATTTCTGAATTGTGTTTCAGATCTAGAGTTGGCTGGAGTAATTATGCCAGTTCCAGTTCCGGAACAGGGGATGGGGTTTTATTCAAATCTCTTCATTGTACCAAAGAAGGAGAATTCCTTCAGACCAGTTCTGGATCTAAAATTATTGAATCGTTATGTAAGGATACCAACGTTCAAGATGGTAACTGTAAGGACTATATTGCCTTTTGTTCAGCAAGGGAATTATATGTCCACAATAGATTTACAGGATGCATATCTGCATATTCCGATTCATCCAGATCATTATCAGTTCCTGAGATTCTCTTTTCTAGACAAGCATTACCAATTTGTGGCTCTACCGTTTGGCCTTGCTACAGCTCCAAGAATTTTCACAAAGATTCTCGGTGCCCTTCTGTCTGTAATCAGAGAACAGGGTATTGTGGTATTTCCTTATTTGGACGATATCTTGGTACTTGCTCCGTCTTTACATTTAGCAGAGTCTCATACGAATCGACTTGTGTTGTTTCTTCAAGATCATGGTTGGAGGATCAATTTACCAAAAAGTTCTTTGATTCCTCAAACAAGGGTAACCTTTCTGGGTTTCCAGATAGATTCAGTGTCCATGACTTTGTCTTTAACAGACAAGAGACGTCTAAAATTGATTACAGCCTGTCGAAACCTTCAGTCTCAATCATTCCCTTCGGTAGCCTTATGCATGGAAATTCTAGGTCTTATGACTGCTGCATCGGACGCGATCCCCTTTGCTCGTTTTCACATGCGACCTCTTCAGCTCTGTATGCTGAACCAATGGTGCAGGGATTACTCGAAGATATATCAATTAATATCTTTAAAACCGATTGTTCGGCACTCTCTAACGTGGTGGACAGATCACCATCGTTTAATTCAGGGGGCTTCTTTTGTTCTTCCGACCTGGACTGTAATTTCAACAGATGCAAGTCTCACAGGTTGGGGAGCTGTGTGGGGATCTCTGACGGCACAAGGAGTTTGGGAATCTCAGGAGGTGAGATTACCGATCAATATCTTGGAACTCCGTGCAGTTTTCAGAGCTCTTCAGTTTTGGCCTCTTCTGAAGAGAGAATCGTTCATTTGTTTTCAGACAGACAATGTCACAACTGTGGCATACATCAATCATCAAGGAGGGACTCACAGTCCTCTGGCTATGAAAGAAGTATCTCGAATTTTGGTTTGGGCGGAATCCAGCTCCTGTCTAATCTCTGCGGTTCATATCCCAGGTGTAGACAATTGGGAAGCGGATTATCTCAGTCGCCAAACGTTGCATCCGGGCGAATGGTCTCTTCACCCAGAGGTATTTCTTCAGATTGTTCAATTGTGGGGGCTCCCAGAGATAGATCTGATGGCCTCTCATCTAAACAAGAAACTTCCCAGGTATCTGTCCAGATCCCGGGATCCTCAGGCGGAGGCAGTGGATGCATTATCACTTCCTTGGAAGTATCATCCTGCCTATATCTTTCCGCCTCTAGTTCTTCTTCCAAGAGTAATCTCCAAGATTCTGAGGGAATGCTCGTTTGTTCTGCTAATAGCTCCGGCATGGCCTCACAGGTTTTGGTATGCGGATCTTGTCCGGATGGCATCTTGCCAGCCATGGACTCTTCCGTTAAGACCAGACCTTCTGTCACAAGGTCCTTTTTTCCATCCGGATCTGAAATCCTTAAATTTAAAGGTATGGAGATTGAACGCTTGATTCTTGGTCATAGAGGTTTCTCTGACTCCGTGATTAATACTATGTTACAGGCTCGTAAATCTGTATCTCGAGAGATATATTATAGAGTCTGGAAGACTTATATTTCTTGGTGTCTTTCTCATCATTTTTCTTGGCATTCTTTTAGAATACCGAGAATTTTACAGTTTCTTCAGGATGGTTTAGATAAGGGTTTGTCCGCAAGTTCTTTGAAAGGACAAATCTCCGCTCTTTCTGTTCTTTTTCACAGAAAGATTGCTATTCTTCCTGATATTCATTGTTTTGTACAAGCTTTGGTTCGTATAAAACCTGTCATTAAGTCAATTTCTCCTCCTTGGAGTTTGAATTTGGTTCTGGGAGCTCTTCAAGCTCCTCCGTTTGAACCTATGCATTCATTGGACATTAAATTACTTTCTTGGAAAGTTTTGTTCCTTTTGGCCATCTCTTCTGCTAGAAGAGTTTCTGAATTATCTGCTCTTTCGTGTGAGTCTCCTTTTCTGATTTTTCATCAGGATAAGGCGGTGTTGCGAACTTCTTTTGAATTTTTACCTAAAGTTGTGAATTCCAACAACATTAGTAGAGAAATTGTGGTTCCTTCATTATGTCCTAATCCTAAGAATTCTAAGGAGAAATCATTGCATTCTTTGGATGTTGTTAGAGCTTTGAAATATTATGTTGAAGCTACGAAATCTTTCCGTAAGACTTCTAGTCTATTTGTTATCTTTTCCGGTTCTAGGAAAGGCCAGAAAGCTTCTGCCATTTCTTTGGCATCTTGGTTGAAATCTTTAATTCATCTTGCCTATGTTGAGTCGGGTAAAATTCCGCCTCAAAGAATTACAGCTCATTCTACTAGGTCAGTATCTACTTCCTGGGCGTTTAGGAATGAAGCTTCGGTTGACCAGATCTGCAAAGCAGCAACTTTGTCCTCTTTGCATACTTTTACTAAATTCTACCATTTTGATGTATTTTCTTCTTCTGAAGCAGTTTTTGGTAGAAAAGTTCTTCAGGCAGCGGTTTCAGTTTGAATCTTCTGCTTATGTTTTTTGTTAAACTTTATTTTGGGTGTGGATTATTTTCAGCAGGAATTGGCTGTCTTTATTTTATCCCTCCCTCTCTAGTGACTCTTGTGTGGAAAGATCCACATCTTGGGTAGTCATTATCCCATACGTCACTAGCTCATGGACTCTTGTTAATTACATGAAAGAAAACATAATTTATGTAAGAACTTACCTGATAAATTCATTTCTTTCATATTAACAAGAGTCCATGAGGCCCACCCTTTTTTGTGGTGGTTATGATTTTTTTGTATAAAGCACAATTATTCCAATTCCTTATTTTATATGCTTCGCACTTTTTTTCTTATCACCCCACTTCTTGGCTATTCGTTAAACTGATTTGTGGGTGTGGTGAGGGGTGTATTTATAGGCATTTTAAGGTTTGGGAAACTTTGCCCCTCCTGGTAGGAATGTATATCCCATACGTCACTAGCTCATGGACTCTTGTTAATATGAAAGAAATGAATTTATCAGGTAAGTTCTTACATAAATTATTATAGAGACAAAAAGAAAAACGAGCGCAGCCACGACTCAAGGTAAAAGTTTTAATGCCTCCAAATTGCGCATACATACATATTGCACTTACAAGAGCTTAGATAAAAACAGGCGCCTCAATGTGGCAGATCATATAGGATTATTCAGTCCCGGTTCAGCTGTGATTTTTACGTCTTCTTTATAATTGAGCTGTCTCCGGTATACACCGTAAGTTATTGATCATCCAGCAGACGGACTTTGTTCTTTTAGTGACTGCTGCCTTGTGCCTTTTTCTTCTACGCGTTTCGTCCGACCTCTGCGAACTTTCTCAAGACTTGCAAACAAGGTATGAAGTTTTTCGCGGGGGTCCGTAGTTTAAAAGTGGTAGCTCCACCCTATTGCTATCTTGTAGGCCAATCACATGTCCAGATTTCTCACACACCCCTCTGACCAAATACAGATTGGTATGCCGTAATAAGAATACAAAATTGCAAAGTTAAAGCTGTTTGATACATTCAATATACATTTCATTACATTATATTAACTAACATCCATATATTCTTTCTACTCAAAATTTATAAAAAGTCTCATAATCAAAACACATCATTAAAATACTTGCAGTACCGTGTACTCCTGTATATGTTCCTATACTTATATTTCGTACGTTAAAAATATTATACTATCATAACTCTATTTATTGATGTATATACATAATGTTAAAAATTCTATTGTGTTACTTATTTTTAGGATGCTACCAAATCAAAGTTGATTCTTCTTATTTTTAGAGACTGGCTGTCCTCCATATTACCTCATATATTTCTATTCACAGATATCTCTCCCTACTCTATACGTAGTTGTTAATGTGTAACCATTCCCCGTCTGAATGCCTAGGGATCATGTTGTCTACTCTTCCTATTGTTATACTTATAAATGCTTGTCCCGGCTCTATTTGTAATTGAGATTATACTATCACTCTCAGTGTTTATTTACACATTATAATTCAGAGCATGAACGCCTGGAGATCGAGGTCAATATTTAACCCTTTGGGTGCTAAACTTTCTAATTGTTGTATCCATTTTGTTTCCTTCTTTCTCAAAGTTATGAGTCTCTGATGTGGATTAGACCCTGATGGTACAACTTCTAAAATACTGATTCGTAGGCTGGAGGGATCTTGCTTATGGTGGTATTTAAAGTGTTCAGACACACTGTGTGTTTTCAACCCTATTTCAATATTATGAATATGTTCATAACATCTCCTCTTGATTTTGCGTTTTGTCCTTCCCACATAGATCCGCCCACATTTACACGTGAGCCCATAAATTACAAATGTGGATTGACAGGTACCCCTTGAGTTTATTGGTATTGACTTGGTGTGATTCCAATTATCTATAGATTCTCTGTTACTGATAATGGGACACATGCAGCAATTTTTCCTGCCACATCTGAATGTCCCCGGTTTTCTAGAGACCCACTGTTGCAAGGTTCCTGGCTTACTACTTATCCCTATTTCTGGGCTTCTTAATTTGGACGGGGCTAAGATATTCTTTAAATTCTTATTTTTTTTTAAAGACTATATTTGGTTTGTCTTCTATTACCTCTTTTAGGATGGGGTCAGCTCTTAATATCCCCCAATGTTTATGCAGTACTTTTTGAAGAAACCCTGCCCCTTCATTATATGTCGTGATAAATCTTACCTTTTTATCTGTTATATTTTGCTCCTGCGATGGATTGGCTTTCGTTTGTATCAATTCCTCCCTCATGCATGTGGCATTCTTATCTCTAGCTACCCTAATGATCTCTCTATCATAGTCCTTCTCAATAAATTTGTTTTCTAACACTTCTGCTTCAAGATTGTAATCCTCTAAATTCGTACAATTCCTGCGAATTCTACGGAATTGGCCCTGTGGTATATTTTTTATCCACATGCTCTTATGGCCACTTTTTGCGTTTAGGAAACCATTACTGTCCATGGGTTTCCTGTAATTTCTCACCTTCACTAATTTAGACACCTGATCAACAAAAAATTCTACGTCCAGAAACTCAATCTTTTCTTGGGACATTTTGCTTGTGAATTTCAAATTATATTGATTATTGTTCATGTGTCTAATGAAGTCATGTGCTGTTATGTCGTCCCCTTGCCAGATAATTATTATATCGTCTATATACCTTAAATATTTAATTACCCTCTCTAGGAAGGGGTTATTCTCCCAAATCATAAGGTCTTCAAAATGGGACATATAAATATTTGCATATGATGGTGCCATTGGGGTACCCATGGCTGTCCCCTGGATTTGCTTATAAAATTTCCCATTGAAGCTAAAGTAGTTGTTACACAGTATATATTTTGCACTATCTTTTAGGAATTTTAAATGTTTGTCTGACATTCCGCTCTTTGCCCCTATGTTTGTAAATGCTTCCAGCCCCTTCTCATGCGGTATATTGGTGTATAATGCGGTTACATCGCATGTGATCCACCTATAGTCTTCCTCCCATTTTAACCCTTCTAGTGTTATTATTACATCTGGTGTATCTTTAATATAAGATTTGATATTTCTAACCATTGGTTGCATGTAATGATCTATATAAGTAGATAGATTACTGGAAATTGATTCCATGCCGGAAACAATTGGTCGGCCCGGGGGGTTAATGGGGTCCTTGTGGATCTTAGGGATATGATAGAAGATTGGTATTTTAGGGTGCGGATTATAGATATAACTGAACTCGTCATTGTTTAATATCCCCTCTTTCTTGGCCTCTACCAACATATTAAACAAGTTTTTATTATATTCTATCGTTGGATCCTTTCTAAGTTCCATATATGTACTGTCATCTTGCAAAAGTCGATTAGCTTCACTCAAGTAATCCTCTCTCTTTTGTACTATGATCCCTCCTCCCTTATCCGCCTGCTTTATGATCACTTGATGGTTATTTTTCAGTTTATTAAGGGATTCTCTTTCATCTTTCCTTAAATTGTCTTTAAATTTAAATTTTTTCTTGTGATTTCCTGAGTCGAAATAACTATTTATCTCTTCTGTTAATAGTGTATTAAATACTGGAATATGCTCCCCTTGGGCATGGGTGGGGTTAAAGGAAGAGGGACGTTTGAATTTACTGTGTACAATTTCCTCCTCCTCTTCATGTAAACTCAGATCCATGAGATCTTCTATTTTTGCACTTGAATTACTTAATTCTATTCTTTCTGTATCTAGCTGTTTTAGAGTTTTCAGGGCGTCTACATCCTCTTTATTCCATTTGTTGGACTCTACATCTTTCATTTCTACTATTTTATAGTGATTTGCATTTTTCGCATAGTATCTTTTTAAATTAAGTTTCCGTACGAATTTTTGCAAATCAATGTACATCTCAAATTTATTAGGTAACTTTTTTGGGGCAAACTTTAATCCCTTATTCAATAATAGAATGTCCGAATCTGTCAATTCAACATCTGAGAGATTAATTATATTTCCCTTAGCCTTCTCTACCAATTGCTTCTTTCTCTCTGTTTCTTTGGCTCGTTGGCCACCTCTCTTTCCTCGTTTTGTTCCCAGTCTTTCCCTTCCCTCTGTCTCTTTCTGTTCTCCCTGTTTACTAATGCTGGTTCCTCCCATCCCCCCATCGATTTCCAAGGGGGCTGGGGTCCTGCCCCTTGATCTAAAAAATGACTTTCATTTCTCTCATTGGATCTAGACTCATACTGTATTCTGGGACTATTATTTGTCCTATTTGTATTCTGCTGATTGTGATGAATGAATCTATTATATTGCCCATAAATTTCTCTTTGTCTCTCTTCCTGATAATGTGGTCTACAAAGTTAGACCACATTATCAGGAAGAGAGACAAAGAGAAAATCGATGGGGGGATGGGAGGAACCAGCATTAGTAAACAGGGAGAACAGAAAGAGACAGAGGGAAGGGAAAGACTGGGAACAAAACGAGGAAAGAGAGGTGGCCAACGAGCCAAAGAAACAGAGAGAAAGAAGCAATTGGTAGAGAAGGCTAAGGGAAATATAATTAATCTCTCAGATGTTGAATTGACAGATTCGGACATTCTATTATTGAATAAGGGATTAAAGTTTGCCCCAAAAAAGTTACCTAATAAATTTGAGATGTACATTGATTTGCAAAAATTCGTACGGAAACTTAATTTAAAAAGATACTATGCGAAAAATGCAAATCACTATAAAATAGTAGAAATGAAAGATGTAGAGTCCAACAAATGGAATAAAGAGGATGTAGACGCCCTGAAAACTCTAAAACAGCTAGATACAGAAAGAATAGAATTAAGTAATTCAAGTGCAAAAATAGAAGATCTCATGGATCTGAGTTTACATGAAGAGGAGGAGGAAATTGTACACAGTAAATTCAAACGTCCCTCTTCCTTTAACCCCACCCATGCCCAAGGGGAGCATATTCCAGTATTTAATACACTATTAACAGAAGAGATAAATAGTTATTTCGACTCAGGAAATCACAAGAAAAAATTTAAATTTAAAGACAATTTAAGGAAAGATGAAAGAGAATCCCTTAATAAACTGAAAAATAACCATCAAGTGATCATAAAGCAGGCGGATAAGGGAGGAGGGATCATAGTACAAAAGAGAGAGGATTACTTGAGTGAAGCTAATCGACTTTTGCAAGATGACAGTACATATATGGAACTTAGAAAGGATCCAACGATAGAATATAATAAAAACTTGTTTAATATGTTGGTAGAGGCCAAGAAAGAGGGGATATTAAACAATGACGAGTTCAGTTATATCTATAATCCGCACCCTAAAATACCAATCTTCTATCATATCCCTAAGATCCACAAGGACCCCATTAACCCCCCGGGCCGACCAATTGTTTCCGGCATGGAATCAATTTCCAGTAATCTATCTACTTATATAGATCATTACATGCAACCAATGGTTAGAAATATCAAATCTTATATTAAAGATACACCAGATGTAATAATAACACTAGAAGGGTTAAAATGGGAGGAAGACTATAGGTGGATCACATGCGATGTAACCGCATTATACACCAATATACCGCATGAGAAGGGGCTGGAAGCATTTACAAACATAGGGGCAAAGAGCGGAATGTCAGACAAACATTTAAAATTCCTAAAAGATAGTGCAAAATATATACTGTGTAACAACTACTTTAGCTTCAATGGGAAATTTTATAAGCAAATCCAGGGGACAGCCATGGGTACCCCAATGGCACCATCATATGCAAATATTTATATGTCCCATTTTGAAGACCTTATGATTTGGGAGAATAACCCCTTCCTAGAGAGGGTAATTAAATATTTAAGGTATATAGACGATATAATAATTATCTGGCAAGGGGACGACATAACAGCACATGACTTCATTAGACACATGAACAATAATCAATATAATTTGAAATTCACAAGCAAAATGTCCCAAGAAAAGATTGAGTTTCTGGACGTAGAATTTTTTGTTGATCAGGTGTCTAAATTAGTGAAGGTGAGAAATTACAGGAAACCCATGGACAGTAATGGTTTCCTAAACGCAAAAAGTGGCCATAAGAGCATGTGGATAAAAAATATACCACAGGGCCAATTCCGTAGAATTCGCAGGAATTGTACGAATTTAGAGGATTACAATCTTGAAGCAGAAGTGTTAGAAAACAAATTTATTGAGAAGGACTATGATAGAGAGATCATTAGGGTAGCTAGAGATAAGAATGCCACATGCATGAGGGAGGAATTGATACAAACGAAAGCCAATCCATCGCAGGAGCAAAATATAACAGATAAAAAGGTAAGATTTATCACGACATATAATGAAGGGGCAGGGTTTCTTCAAAAAGTACTGCATAAACATTGGGGGATATTAAGAGCTGACCCCATCCTAAAAGAGGTAATAGAAGACAAACCAAATATAGTCTTTAAAAAAAAATAAGAATTTAAAGAATATCTTAGCCCCGTCCAAATTAAGAAGCCCAGAAATAGGGATAAGTAGTAAGCCAGGAACCTTGCAACAGTGGGTCTCTAGAAAACCGGGGACATTCAGATGTGGCAGGAAAAATTGCTGCATGTGTCCCATTATCAGTAACAGAGAATCTATAGATAATTGGAATCACACCAAGTCAATACCAATAAACTCAAGGGGTACCTGTCAATCCACATTTGTAATTTATGGGCTCACGTGTAAATGTGGGCGGATCTATGTGGGAAGGACAAAACGCAAAATCAAGAGGAGATGTTATGAACATATTCATAATATTGAAATAGGGTTGAAAACACACAGTGTGTCTGAACACTTTAAATACCACCATAAGCAAGATCCCTCCAGCCTACGAATCAGTATTTTAGAAGTTGTACCATCAGGGTCTAATCCACATCAGAGACTCATAACTTTGAGAAAGAAGGAAACAAAATGGATACAACAATTAGAAAGTTTAGCACCCAAAGGGTTAAATATTGACCTCGATCTCCAGGCGTTCATGCTCTGAATTATAATGTGTAAATAAACACTGAGAGTGATAGTATAATCTCAATTACAAATAGAGCCGGGACAAGCATTTATAAGTATAACAATAGGAAGAGTAGACAACATGATCCCTAGGCATTCAGACGGGGAATGGTTACACATTAACAACTACGTATAGAGTAGGGAGAGATATCTGTGAATAGAAATATATGAGGTAATATGGAGGACAGCCAGTCTCTAAAAATAAGAAGAATCAACTTTGATTTGGTAGCATCCTAAAAATAAGTAACACAATAGAATTTTTAACATTATGTATATACATCAATAAATAGAGTTATGATAGTATAATATTTTTAACGTACGAAATATAAGTATAGGAACATATACAGGAGTACACGGTACTGCAAGTATTTTAATGATGTGTTTTGATTATGAGACTTTTTATAAATTTTGAGTAGAAAGAATATATGGATGTTAGTTAATATAATGTAATGAAATGTATATTGAATGTATCAAACAGCTTTAACTTTGCAATTTTGTATTCTTATTACGGCATACCAATCTGTATTTGGTCAGAGGGGTGTGTGAGAAATCTGGACATGTGATTGGCCTACAAGATAGCAATAGGGTGGAGCTACCACTTTTAAACTACGGACCCCCGCGAAAAACTTCATACCTTGTTTGCAAGTCTTGAGAAAGTTCGCAGAGGTCGGACGAAACGCGTAGAAGAAAAAGGCACAAGGCAGCAGTCACTAAAAGAACAAAGTCCGTCTGCTGGATGATCAATAACTTACGGTGTATACCGGAGACAGCTCAATTATAAAGAAGACGTAAAAATCACAGCTGAACCGGGACTGAATAATCCTATATGATCTGCCACATTGAGGCGCCTGTTTTTATCTAAGCTCTTGTAAGTGCAATATGTATGTATGCGCAATTTGGAGGCATTAAAACTTTTACCTTGAGTCGTGGCTGCGCTCGTTTTTCTTTTTGTCTCTATAGTGATTCCGTAGTCTGACACACTCCTTAGTGGTCAGTGAATTGTGCAGCAGCGCCACGCTCAGAACATAACGGAGTACATCGGCATCGAAGAAAGAATCACAGGAATTCAAAGACAACGTTTTATCATACTCCGGGAGGCATAAAGGTACAGGTAAATCGGTATTGTCACATAGAGTATGTACTATTTTTAAAATCAGATACGATTGGTTAATCAGTGTGACAGTCTCATCTCAGGTATATACAAATTTTAACCAGTGTTTTTCTTTTATAAACAAAGTTATTTGGGCATTAATACTATATAATTTACACTGAAGTAAATAGAGATACAAAGGTTTAAGTAAGCGCTGTATTTTTATGAATTAGTCTTACATAAATTATGTTACTCTTTGTGTGTGTGTGTGTGTATATATATATATATATATATATATATATATATATATATATATATATATATATATATATATATATATAAAACAAAAAGTCCAAAGCACCAACCTTAAATGCCAGATTGATTTAACACAAAAAAAGTTCTTTATTCCAAAAAGATAGTGAAAACATGTGCTGAATAGCATAAAAGAATTATAGCATAGGAAGGGAAGCTGTGCGCCTAGCAGACATGTTTTGTGCCCAATGCACTTGTTCACTGCATAAAGGAGTCACAGCCTTTTCCGGCTTTTATTCACATAATTGTTAAAGGTACATACCCTTTTTCTTAAAAATTATCCTATGCTAACAATATACATAATGGGAGAAGGTTGATAGATCTACCTACAGAGTACAAATTCATAATATATGAAATACAGACGCAGGGTGTATGTCATGTCATATAATTTCATAACACTTCTTAGTTTTTACAGTAATTGTGTATGTATAGGCTGACGACTTAATACCCTTAACCTGTGTATTATTCTGAGTATTTTTTTCAGTTACTTCATGTATTATATTTCTCTATATCTACCTGTAACGGATGCCTTAGGTGAAACTATTTTTTTAAAGAAAATGTTGATGTTCTACATTTGTTTGCCAGTATCATTAAGTTATTAATTTATCTTGGACATATTAGAATTTACAAATTGACTGTTTCTTAGATGTTAGAATTATATGTATATTAGCCTCATTAATATATCATTATTATAACTATGAGATTATACATATAGGTCTATGTATTTTCTGAAGTTTAGACCAAAGGGGATAGATGTATTTAACGTAAAAATCCAAAAGACCTCCCTTAAACTCAGTTTGTTTTCTCTGTTGCCCCCTCTTCTCCAACAGGGGACGTGGTCAATTCCTTGCACTCTTAACAAGGCCAAATCAGAGTTCTGAAATTCTCTGAAATGTTTCGCTAAGGGGGTGTTATATTCAGGGTCCTCAATTGACCTTATGTGTTCCAATACCCTGTCATTTAATTGTCTTTTCGTTCTTCCTACATATTGTTTTGAACAACCCCTACATGTAAGTAAATATATTACATTTTTTGTTGTGCAGTTAATATGAAAATTGATTTTATGTGTGCAGTTTGTACTGAAGGAGTTGGAATTAATTCCCTCTAGTACATGCACACAGGTTTTACATATGTTCCTTCTGCATTTAAAATAACCCTTACGTAATTCTAACCAACATGTATTGGTTATTCTCAGGATATCTGAAAGAAAAACATAATTTCCTATAGTATTTCCTTTTCTTGAGATGAAATCACATCCTTCTTGTACTATTTTTTTCTTTATAGGATCAGCATGCTAGATTGGAACACATTCCCTAATTATCTTACATATACTTCCATATTGTTCACTATAGGTAGTTATGAAGCTAGGTTTTTGTTTCTTATTTCTTCTTGCCATCTTGGGTCTATATTTCAACAGGTCTTCTCTTGGAATCTGATCTTCTTCATCACTATAGCCTCTTTCTTTTAGGCGTTCTGTCATAATTTTAGCTTGTTCTAAATAGCTCTCCTGGTTCGTGCAATTTCTTTTGGCCCTTATAAATTGACCTTTTGGAATGCCTTGTAGTGTTTGTTGAGGATGACATGAATTATATTCCAATATTGTATTCCCAGCTGTGGGTTTTCTGTATAAATTGGTATCAATAATTGCTCTCTCATTATTACTAGAAATTACAATATCAAGGAAATTAATTTGGTTCAGATGACTTTCTCCTGTAAAAGTTATACCACAGTTATTCCTTTTTAGATAATTGCAGAACTCCCCAGTAGTTTCTTCGTCACAATCCATAACAAAAATCAAGTTGTCTATATATTGTGCATATAAGACTATATTGTCTCGATAGGGGTTTCCATCTCCATAGACGTGGGACTGCTACCACCATCCCATGAAGAGATTGGGGTAACAGGGGGCACATTTTGCCCCCATAGCAGTCCCACGTCTCTGGAGAAAGAAACCCCCATCGAACATAAAAAACTTGTGTGTAAGAAGATAATCAATAGATCTTAGTATAAATTGCTTTGTTACATTTTCAAAGTTGCTGCATCTCTCCAAAAAACAATTCTATAGCTACCATACCTTTCTCCAACATTGGTGTGTCCGGTCCACGGCGTCATCCTTATTTGTGGGATATTCTCTTCCCCAACAGGAAATGGCAAAGAGTCCCAGCAAAGCTGGTCACATGATCCCTCCTAGGCTCCGCCCACCCCAGTCATTCTCTTTGCCGTTGCACAGGCAACATCTCCACGGAGATGGTTAAGAGTTTTTTGGTGTTTAAATGTAGTTTTATTCTTCTATCAAGTGTTTGTTATTTTAAAATAGTGCTGGTATGTACTATTTACTCTGAAACAGAAAAGGATGAAGATTACTGTTTGTAAGAGGAAGATGATTTTAGCAGACAGTAACTAAAATCGATTGCTGTTTCCACACAGGACTGTTGAGATGAAGTAACTTCAGTTGGGGGAAACAGTTAGCAGACTTTTCTGCTTAAGGTATGACTAGCCATATTTCTAACAAGACCATGTAATGCTGGAAGGCTGTCATTTCCCCTCATGGGGACCGGTAAGCCATTTTCTTAGTTAAACATTAAAGAATAAAGGGCTTCAAAAAGGGCTTAAAAACTGGTAGACATTTTTCTGGGCTAAAACGATTGCTTTACTAGGCATATTATGCAGATTCTAACTAATAATTGGTATTATAATCTTGGGGAACGTTTAGAAAAACGGCAGGCACTGTGTTGGACGCCATTTTCAGATGGGGGCCTTTCTAGTTATAGACAGAGCCTCATTTTCGCGCCATTAATGCGCAGTTGTTTTTGGAGAGCAAGGCATGCAGATGCATGTGTCAGGAGCTAAGAATCACTGAAAAAGCTTATAGAAGGCGTCATTTGGTATCGTATTCCCCTCTGGGCTTGGTTGGGTCTCAGCAAAGCATATAGCTGGGACTGTATAGGGGTTAAATGTAAAAACGGCTCCGGTTCCGTTAATTTAAGGGTTAAAGCTCTGAAATTTGGTGTGCAATACTTTTAATGCTTTAAGACTTTTTCACATATTCAGTAATAAAGTGTTTTCAGTTTGAAATTTAAAGTGACAGTAATGGTTTTATTTTAAAACATTTTTTGTGCTTTGTTGACAAGTTTAAGCCTGTTTAACATGTCTGTACCATCAGATAAGCTATGTTCTATATGTATGAAAGCCAATGTGTCTCCCCATTTAAATTTATGTGATAATTGTGCCATAGTGTCCAAACAAAGTAAGGACAGTAATGCCACAGATAATGATATTGCCCAAGATGATTCCTCAAATGAGGGGAGTAAACATGATACTACATCATCCCCTACTGTGTCTACACCAGTTATGCCCACACAGGAGGCCCCTAGTACATCTAGTGTGCCAATACTTATTACCATGCAACAATTAACGGCTGTAATGGATAACTCCATAGCAAATCTTTTATCCAAAATGCCTACTTATCAGAGAAAGCGCGATTGCTCTGTTTTAAACACTGAAGAGCAAGAGGACGCTGATGATAACTGTTCTGACATACCCTCACACCAATCTCAAGGGGCCATGAGGGAGGTTTTGTCTGATGGAGAAATCTCAGATTCAGGAAAAATTTCTCATCAAGCTGAACCTGATGTTGTGACATTTAAATTTAAATTAGAACATCTCCGCGCACTGCTTAAGGAGGTGTTATCTACTCTGGATGATTGTGACAATTTGGTCATTCCAGAGAAATTATGTAAGATGGACAAGTTCCTAGAGGTTCCGGTGCCCCCCGACGCTTTTCCTATACCCAAGCGGGTTTCGGACATAGTAAATAACGAGTGGGAAAGGCCCGGCATAACTTTTGTTTCCCCCCCCCTATATTTAAGAAATTATTTCCTATAGTCGACCCCAGAAAGGACTTGTGGCAGACAGTCCCCAAGGTCGAGGGGGCGGTTTCTACTCTAAACAAACGCACTACTATTCCTATCGAAGATAGTTGTGCTTTCAAAGATCCTATGGATAAGAAATTAGAGGGTTTGCTTAAAAAGATTTTTGTACAGCAAGGTTACCTTCTACAACCAATTTCATGCATTGTTCCTGTCACTACGGCAGCGTGTTTCTGGTTCGAGGAACTAGAAAAATCGCTCAGTAAAGAATCTTCGTATGAGGAGGTTATGGACAGAGTTCAAGCACTTAAATTGGCTAACTCTTTTATTTTAGATGCCGCTTTGCAATTAGCTAGATTAGCGGCGAAAAATTCAGGGTTTGCTATCGTGGCGCGCAGAGCGCTTTGGCTAAAGTCTTGGTCAGCGGATGTGTCTTCCAAGACAAAATTGCTTAACATTCCTTTCAAAGGTAAAACATTATTTGGACCTGATTTGAAAGAGATTATTTCAGACATCACTGGGGGAAAGGGCCACGCCCTCCCACAGGATAGGTCTTTTAAGGCTAAAAATAAGCCTAATTTTCGTCCCTTTCGCAGAAACGGACCAGTCTCTAATTCTGTATCCTCTAAGCAAGAGGGTAATACTTCACAACCCAAACCAGCCTGGAAACCAATGCAAGGCTGGAACAAGGGTAAGCAGGCCAAGAAGCCTACCACTGCTACCAAAACAGCATGAAGGGATAGCCCCCGATCCGGGACCGGATCTAGTGGGGGGCAGACTTTCTCTCTTTGCTCAGGCTTGGGCAAGAGATGTTCAGGATCCTTGGGCGCTAGAAATAGTTTCTCAAGGTTATCTCCTGGAATTCAAGGAACTACCCCCAAGGGGAAGGTTCCACAGGTCTCAATTATCTTCAAACCAAATAAAGAGACAGGCATTCTTACATTGTGTAGAAGACCTGTTAAAGATGGGAGTGATACATCCAGTTCCAATAAGAGAACAAGGAATGGGATTTTATTCCAATCTGTTCATAGTTCCCAAAAAAGAGGGAACATTCAGACCAATTTTGGATCTAAAGATCCTAAACAAATTTCTCAGGGTACCATCGTTCAAAATGGAAACTATTCGAACGATCCTACCTACTATCCAGTAAAATCAATTTATGACTACCGTGGATTTAAAGGATGCGTACCTACATATTCCTATCCACAAGGAACATCATCAGTTCCTAAGGTTCGCTTTTCTGGACAAGCATTACCAGTTTGTGGCACTTCCATTCGGATTAGCCACTGCTCCAAGGATTTTCACAAAGGTACTAGGGTCCCTTCTAGCGGTTCTAAGACCAAGGGGCATTGCAGTAGTACCTTACTTGGACGACATCCTGATTCAAGCGTCGTCCATGTCAAAAGCAAAGGCTCATACGGACATCGTCCTAGCCTTTCTCAGATCTCACGGATGGAAGGTGAACAAAGAAAAAAGTTCTCTGTCCCCGTCAACAAGAGTTCCCTTCTTGGGAACAATAATAGATTCCTTAGAAATGAGGATTTTTCTGACAGAGGTCAGAAAATCAAAACTTCTAAGCTCTTGTCAAGTACTTCACTCTGTTCCTCGTCCTTCCATAGCGCAGTGCATGGAAGTAATAGGATTGATGGTTGCAACAATGGACATAGTTCCTTTTGCACGAATTCATCTAAGACCATTACAACTGTGCATGCTTAGACAGTGGAATGGGGATTATACAGACTTGTCTCCGACGATTCAAGTAGATCAAAAGACCAGAGATTCACTCCGTTGGTGGCTGACCCTGGACAATCTGTCACAGGGAATGAGCTTCCGCAGACCAGAGTGGGTCATTGTCACGACCGACGCCAGCCTAGTGGGCTGGGGCGCGGTCTGGGAATCCCTGAAAGCTCAGGGTCTATGGTCTCGGGAAGAGTCTCTTCTCCCGATAAACATTCTGGAACTGAGAGCGATATTCAATGCTCTCAGAGCTTGGCCTCAACTAGCAAAGGCCAAATTCATAAGGTTTCAGTCAGACAACATGACGACCGTTGCATATATCAATCATCAGGGGGGAACAAGGAGTTCCCTGGCGATGAAAGAAGTGACCAAGATAATTCAATGGGCGGAGGATTACTCCTGCCACTTGTCTGCGATCCATATCCCAGGAGTGGAAAATTGGGAAGAGGATTTTCTGAGTCGTCAGACATTCCATCCGGGGGAGTGGGAACTCCATCCGGAAATCTTTGCCCAAATAACTCAATTATGGGGCATTCCAGACATGGATCTGATGGCTTCTCATCAGAACTTCAAGGTTCCTTGCTACGGGTCCAGATCCAGGGATCCCAAGGCGACTCTAGTAGATGCACTAGTAGCACCTTGGACCTTCAACCTAGCTTATGTATTCCCACCGTTTCCTCTCATCCCCAGGCTGGTAGCCAGGATCAATCAGGAGAGGGCCTCGGTGATCTTGATAGCTCCTGCGTGGCCACGCAGGACTTGGTATGCAGACCTGGTGAATATGTCATCGGCTCCACCATGGAAGCTACCTTTGAGACAGGACCTTCTTGTTCAGGGTCCATTCGAACATCCAAATCTGGTTTCCCTCCAACTGACGGCTTGGAGATTGAACGCTTGATTTTATCAAAGCGTGGGTTTTCAGATTCTGTAATAGATACTCTGATTCAGGCTAGAAACCTGTAGCTAGAAAAATTTACCATAAAATATGGAAAAAATATATCTGTTGGTGTGAATCTAAAGGATTCCCATGGAACAAGACAAAAAATTCCTAAGATTCTATCCTTTCTACAAGAAGGTTTGGAGAAAGGATTATCTGCAAGTTCTCTGAAGGGACAGATCTCTGCTTTATCTGTTTTACTTCACAAAAGACTGGCAGCTGTGCCAGATGTTCAAGCATTTGTTCAGGCTCTGGTTAGGATCAAGCCTGTTTACAGACCTTTGACTCCTCCCTGGAGTCTAAATCTAGTTCTTTCAGTTCTTCAAGGGGTTCCGTTTGAACCCTTACATTCCGTAGATATTATTAAGTTATTATCTTGGAAAGTTTTGTTTTTGGTTGCAATTTCTTCTGCAAGAAGAGTTTCAGAGTTATCTGCTCTGCAGTGTTCTCCGCCCTATCTGGTGTTCCATGCAGATAAGGTGGTTTTGCGTACTAAGCCTGGTTTTCTTCCGAAAGTTGTTTCCAACAAAAATATTAACCAGGAGATAGTTGTACCTTCTTTGTGTCCGAATCCAGTTTCAAAGAAGGAACGTTTGTTACACAATTTGGACGTAGTCCGTGCTCTAAAATTCTATTTAGAGGCTACTAAAGATTTCAGACAAACATCTTCCTTGTTTGTTATTTATTCTGGTAAAAGGAGAGGTCAAAAAGCGACTTCTACCTCTCTTTCCTTTTGGCTTAAAAGCATTATCCGATTGGCTTATGAGACTGCCGGACGGCAGCCTCCTGAAAGAATCACAGCTCACTCCACTAGGGCTGTGGCTTCCACATGGGCCTTCAAGAACGAGGCTTCTGTTGACCAGATATGTAAGGCAGCGACTTGGTCTTCACTGCACACTTTTGCCAAATTTTACAAATTTGATACTTTTGCTTCTTCGGAGGCTATTTTTGGGAGAAAGGTTTTGCAAGCCGTGGTGCCTTCCATTTAGGTGACCTGATTTGCTCCCTCCCTTCATCCGTGTCCTAAAGCTTTGGTATTGGTTCCCACAAGTAAGGATGACGCCGTGGACTGGACACACCAATGTTGGAGAAAACAGAATTTATGTTTACCTGATAAATTGCTTTCTCCAACGGTGTGTCCGGTCCACGGCCCACCCTGGTTTTTTAATCAGGTCTGATGAATTATTTTCTCTAACTACAGTCACCACGGTATCATATGGTTTCTCCTATATATATTTCCTCCTGTCCGTCGGTCGAATGACTGGGGTGGGCGGAGCCTAGGAGGGATCATGTGACCAGCTTTGCTGGGACTCTTTGCCATTTCCTGTTGGGGAAGAGAATATCCCACAAGTAAGGATGACGCCGTGGACCGGACACACCGTTGGAGAAAGCAATTTATCAGGTAAACATAAATTCTGTTTTCTCATGTAGAATTGATGTATAAAGTGCTGTAACATCAATCACTAAAAACCTAAAGGTAGGTTTCCATGTAAAGGGCCATAATACCCAAATGTTTAAACACTTGAAAGTGATGCAGTATAGCTGTAAAAAATATCTCCTGAACATCTCTATGTAAAAAAAGAAAGATATTTTACCTCAAAAGTTCCTCTGTAGCCACATCCCATTGTAAAGGATTTCTAAGCAGCATTTTAGTGTGTCTGTCCTGGGACAGCTTAGGGGATGAGCCTTGTGCACTCTCATATTATTTCCCTATTCAGCTTACTATGAAATTTCATGAGAGTTAAGTCAAATCTTATGAGATCACAGTAAAAGAGTTTATGACCTCAGCACTGCTGATGCTGATTGGCTGCTGTTCATTTCTTCATTTTTATTTTTTTTTACCTGCAGTTGGGAGCAGCTGAGTATAACTTTTTACACAGAACTTACTCCGCTGAGCTGAGGAGATTGTGAGGTAAAATATCTTCCTTTTTTACATAGAGATGCTCAGGTGATATTTTCCTGTCAGCTTTTTACAGTTATGCTGCATCAGTTTCAAGTGATTTAGCATATGAGTATTATGTCCCTTTAATGTTATTTAATTTTAACAATAGAGATGTGGTATCCTTAATGAAGCTGGGTAATGTTTTTACAAATGGCTGTAGAAAGTGATCTATTAGGTCTGATAATGGCTCGTTTAAGTTTTTTTTTTTGGGTCTTTGTGAATTGTAGGGAAATAATGATATATCGGTATTACTGGATGATCAGGAATTAGACTTTCTTCCATTGATTGAGTTATCACATTATTATATCTTGCAAATTAAATGATTTCATTTAGTATATTTTTAAATTGAATTGTGGGATTCTCTTTAAGTTTAATATACACTTCTCTGTCATTCAACTGACGTTGAGTTTCTCTTACATATGCCTCCCTGTCAAGGATAACACCCCTTTGTCTGAAGGTCGTATTACAATCCATCTGTCTTGATTAAGTTTATTTAAAGCTTCCCTCTCCTTCTCTGTTAGATTGATCTTTCTGTTAAAAGTTAGTACTAAGTTTTCTTAATTTATCCTCTACGACTTTTTGAAAAACTTCTACTGCATTAGATAAGACCTAGAGTGCACGGGATAAAAGTTACTTTTCTTCTTACATTCACTAAAATCTATATCTGATTCAGTAACAAATCCCTCATCCAGCCTATTATTTTCACTGAGCAAGTGACAGATTTAAGATATTCTTATTGTCCTTTATGCATATTTTTTCTGGTAGCCCTGAGATCTTGTCACATACGTTTTGTGTTGGGTGACTTTCTTGCTCTTCCGATATTGACCCCCTTTGTCTAAGTCTTTGCGTTGATTGTAATCCTTTCCCTCTGCTGCCTCTATGTGTTTTTTTCTTACACTTGGCAGAGTCTCTATTTGTCCGTTGTTTGATGGATTACTTTTGAGGACCTCAGCAGGTGATTTTAATACCGCTGGTTCGGTTTCTTCTGTTTCTCCTTCATAATCTGATGACTCAATTTCATACTCCGTTCCAGAGAATGTTACACTTTTTGTTTGCTTCTTTTTGTTCTTCTTCCATCTTTTGTTTCCGCCCCGGTTAAAGTTCTCTTGTGTGTCCCATCTGTACACAGTTTTATGGTCATAGTCGTATTTGTCCTGTGTGATTTTTCTGGACTTAAACTCCCAGAGTTCCTGTCTGAAAGTTATCATATTTTATTCAAATTGTTTATCATATTTTTTAAATTCTGGATCTTTCTGTACATTTCTTAGTTTCTCTTGTACTTCTTTAATTTCCTGTAAAAGATCATTTTTTTTTGTTTCTGTTTGTACTCTATTAGTAGATCTATTAAGGAAAATGAACAAGTGTCCAGAATGATTTTCTATTTATTAATAAAATCCATATCTGTGACTCTCGAAACTTCCGAACCCATAATCCCCTCGGTATACGTTTATTATGTTTGTATATTAAAAAAGATTTAATATCTAGTTCTAATTTTAAATATTTTTTTCTAAGTGTGTCTTTTTCGTAGAACAGACTATCTATGGTATGCAAAATCTGTTCCTCAGTATCATATTCTACTATTTTTTCCTCAAAGTTAGTGAGGACATATGATGTTTCTTCATTCCTATCCATATTCAAATGTAGACTATTTCCTTAGATATATTATCTGTTTGTTTATAAAATTCATTAACTTGCTTATATCCCAATTCATTAAATTCTGATACTTAAATGTCCCAGTTTTCACAACTTTCTCTTTATATGTATATTTGGAGTGTTGTCATATGTGGATACATCCCATGATCGTATACATGGTGAGATTAATCATATATATATATATATATATATATATATATATATATATATATATATATTTCTCTTATAAGGTGTATCCAGTCCACGGATCATCCATTACTTGTGGGATATTCTCCTTCCCAACAGGAAGCTGCAAGAGGATCACCCACAACAGAGCTGTCTATATAGCTCCTCCCCTAACTGCCACCCCCAGTCATTCTCTTGCAGCTCTCGACAAGGGAAGTAGCTAGAGAGATGTGGTGACTTAGTGTAGTTTATCTTCAATGAAAAGTTTGTTATTTTTAAATGGTACCGGAGTTGTACTGTTTTTACCTCAGGCAGAAATTAGAAGAAGAGTTTTGCCTGAGGTTTTTGATGATCTTAGCAGGTTGTAACTAAGATCCACTGCTGTTCTCACACATAACTGAAGAGTATGGGAAAACTTTAGCTGGGGGAACGGCCTGCAGAATTAACTGCCTTGAGGTATGTTCAGTATATTTTTTTCTAGAGAGATGACAAAGAAGTGTAGAAAATGCTGACAGTGCCTGATATATTTGAGGTAAGCCTGATTGCAGTGATTTAATAACGACTGGCATCATGCTTGCAGTAAAGGGTAATATTCATATTACTTGCTCTTATGGCTTAGTATGTTAAACGTTTACAGTATTTATATGGAACGTTTTTTACTAAGGGTGATAAATCTTTCTTTGGGGCCTAGTTTTTCCACATGGCTGTTATTTGACTCCTAGGAGTAGTTTTTTAGGCCCTCTGACTTTGAGTGCATGGTGGGAGGGGCCTATTTTCGCGCTCTAATTGCGCAGTAGTTTTTACATTCTGAGACATCCAGCTTCCCTGAAGGAGTCCCCTGACATATTGGACCTCTGTGAAGGGTTTTTATGACTACAAAAGTCATTTTATGGGAAGGTAGGAGCCACAGTAGAGCTGTGGCAGTTTGCCTGTGACTGTTATAACGGTTTTTGCCGTTTTTTGCTTCGTTTTTGAGCCTGAGGGGTTAATCATCCATTTGCAAGTGGGTGCAATGCTATTTTAGTCTAGTATATACACTGTTAAAATTTCATTGAGTTAACTCCTTTTTTCAATGTTTTGCAGTTTTTGTGTTTGTTTTTTTTCCCTTAAAGGCACAGTACCGTTTTTTATATTCTGCTTTTTCACATTAATTAAAGTGCTTTCAAAGCTTGCTGGTCTCATTACTAGTCTGTTAAACATGTCTGACATAGAGGAAACTTCTTGTTCATTATGTTTAGAAGCCATTGTGGAACCCCCTCTTAGAATGTGTACCAAATGCACTGATCTTACTATACGTTATAAAGATCATATTCTGGCTTTAAAAGATTTATCACCAGAGGAAACTGACAAGGGGGAAGTTATGCCGACTAACTCTCCCCACGTGTCAGAACCTATAACTCCCGCTCAAGGGACGCCAAGTACATCTGGCGCGCCCATAGCGTTTACCTTACAAGACATGGCGGCAGTTATGGATCATACCCTTACAGCGGTATTGTCCAAACTACCAGGGTTACAAGGAAAACGAGACAGCTCTGGGGCTAGGAAAAATACAGAGCTCTCTGACGCTTTAGTAGCTATGTCTGATATACCCTCACAATGTGCAGAAGCTGTGGAAGGAGAGCTTCTATCTGTGGGTGATTTTTCTGACTCAGGGAAGATACTTCAACCTGATTCTGATATGTCTACATTTAAATTTAAGTTTGAACACCTCCGCGTGTTGCTCAGGGAGGTTTTAGCTACTCTGGATGACTGTGACACCATTATAGTCCCAGAGAAATTGTGTAGATTTCCCATAGATGCCGCTACACGGGACTTGTGGCAAACGGTCCCTAAGGTGGAGGGAGCAGTCTCTACCCTAGCTAAGCGTACAACTATCACCCTCGAGGACAGTTGTGCTTTCCTAGATCCAATGGATAAAAAATTAGAGGGTTACCTTAAGAAAATGTTAATTCAACAAGGTTTTATTCTCCAGCCCCTTGCATGCATTGCCCCTGTCACTGCTGCTGCGGCCTTCTGGTTTGAGTCTCTGGAAGAGGCTCTACAGGTAGAAACCCCATTGGATGATATACTTGACAAGCTTAAAAGCTCTTAAGCTAGCCAATTCATTTGTTTCTGACGCTGTTGTTCATTTAACCAAACTAACGGCTAAGAACTCAGGTTTTGCTATTCAGGCACGTAGGGCGTTATGGCTTAAATCCTGGTCAGCTGACGTTACTTCAAAGTCTAAGCTTCTCAACATTCCCTTCAAGGGGCAGACCCTATTCGGGCCTGGACTGAAGGAGATCATTTCTGATATTACTGGAGGAAAAGGTCACGCCCTTCCTCAGGATAGGTCCAACAAATTAAGGACCAAACAGACTAATTTTCGTGCCTTTCGAAACTTCAAGAGTGGCACAGCTTCAACTTCCTCTACTACAAAACAAGAGGAAAATGTTGCCCAGTCCAAGCCGGTCTGGAGACCTAACCAGGCTTGGAATAAAGGAAAGCAGGCCAAAAAACCTGCTGCTGCCTCTAAGACAGCATGAAAGATTAGCCCCCGATCCGGTAACGGATCTAGTAGGGGGCAGACTTTCTCTCTTCTCCCAGGCTTGGGCAAGAGATGTCCAGGATCCCTGGGCGTTGGAAATTGTGTCCCAGGGATATCTTCTGGACTTCAAAGCTTCTTCCCCAAAAGGAAGATTTCATCTCTCATAATTATCTGCAAACCAGATAAAGAGAGAGGCATTCTTACATTGTGTTCAAGACCTCCTAGTTATGGGAGTGATCCACCCAGTTCCAAAGGAGGAACAGGGGCAAGGCTTCTATTCCAATCTGTTTGTAGTTCCCAAGAAAGAGGGAACCTTCAGACCAATCTTAGATCTCAAGATTCAAAACAAATTTCTCAGGGTCCCATCCTTCAAGATGGAGACTATTCGAACCATCCTACCTATGATTCAGGAGGGTCAATATATGACTACCGTGGACTTAAAGGATGCTTATCTCCACATTCCGATATACAGAGATCATCATCGGTTTCTCAGGTTTGCCTTCCTAGACAGGCATTACCAGTTTGTAGCTCTTCCCTTTGGGTTAGCTACAGCACCAAGAATCTTTACAAAGGTTCTGGGGTCACTCCTGGCGGTCCTAAGGCTGCGGGGTATAGCAGTAGCCCCTTATCTGGACGACATTCTGATACAGGCGTCGAATTTTCAAATCGCCAGGTCTCATACGGACATTGTTCTGGCATTCCTGAGGTCTCATGGGTGTAAAGTGAACGAAGAAAAGAGTTCTCTATCCCCTCTCACAAGAGTTTCCTTCCTTGGAACTCTGATAGATTCTGTAGAAATGAAGATTTACCTGACAGAGGCCAGGTTGTCAAAACTTCTAAATTCCTGCCGTGTTCTTTATTCTACTTCTCGCCCTTCAGTGGCTCAATGTATGGAAGTAATCGGCTTAATGGTAGCGGCAATGGACATAGTGCCGTTTGCCCGCCTACATCTCAGACCGCTGCAACTCTGCCTGCATGCTCAGTCAGTGGAATGGGGATTACACAGATTTGTACCCTCTACTAAATCTGGATCAAGAGACCAGGGATTCTCTTCTCTGGTGGCTATCTCGGGTCAATCTGTCCAAGGGTATGACCTTCCGCAGGCCAGATTGGACAATAGTAACAACAGATGCCAGCCTTTTGGGCTGGGGTGCAGTCTGGAACTCCCTGAAGGCTCAGGGCTCGTGGACTCAAGAGGAGGCACTTCTTCCGATAAACATTCTGGAACTAAGAGCGATATTCATTGCTCTTCAGGCTCAGCTTGCTGCGGTCAAGTTCATCAGATTTCAGTCGGCAATATCACGACTGTATCATACATCAACCATCAAGGGGGAACAAGGAGTTCCCTGGCAATGTTGGAGGTTTCAAAGATAATTCTATGGGCAGAGGTTCACTCTTGCCTTCTATTAGCTATTCATATCCCAGGGGTAGAGAACTGGGAGGCAGATTTTCTAAGTCGACAGTCTTTTCATCCGGGGGAGTGGGAACTCCATCCGGAAGTGTTTGCGCAGATGATTCAACTTTGGGGCAAAACAGAACTGGATCTCATGGCGTCTCGTCAGAACGCCAAGCTTCCTTGTTACTGATCCAGGTCCAGGGATCCTAAGGCAGCACTGATAGATGCTCTAGCAGCGCCTTGGTCCTTCAACCTGGCTTATGTGTTTCCATAGTTTCCTCTGCTCCCTTGTCTGATTGCCAAGATCAAGCAGGAGAGAGCTTCAGTGATTTTGATAGCACCTGCGTGGCCACGCAGGACTTGGTATGCAGATCTGGTGGACATGTCATCCTTTCCACCATGGACTCTGCTGCTGAGACAGGACCTTCTATTTCAGGGTCCTTTCAACCATCCAAATCTAATTTCTCTGCGTCTGACTGCTTGGAGATTGAACGCTTGATTTTATCAAAGCGTGGTTTCTCCGAGTCGGTCATTGATACCTTAATACAGGCGCGAAAGCCTGTCACCAGGAAAATCTATCATAAGATATGGTGTAAATATCTTCATTGGTGTGAATCCAAGGGTTACTCATGGTGTAAAGTCAGGATTCCTAGTATATTATCTTTTCTCCAAGAAGGATTGGAGAAGGGTTTGTCAGCTAGTTCCTTAAAGGGATAGATTTCTGCTCTGTCTATTCTTTTGCACAAACGTCTGGCTGAGGTTCCAGATGTTCAGGCGTTTTGTCAGGCTTTGGTTAGAATCAAGCCTGTGTTTAAACCTGTTGCTCCGCCATGGAGTTTAAATTTAGTTCTTAAAGTTCTTCAAGGGGTTCCGTTTGAACCTTTACATTCCATAGATATTAAGCTCTTATCTTGGAAAGTTCTGGTTTTAGTAGCTATATTCTCGGCTCAAAGAGTTTCGAAGTTATCTGCTTTACAATGTGATTCCCCTTATCTCATTTTCCATGCAGATAAGGTAGTGCTACGTACCAAACCTGGTTTTCTACCTAAGGTGGTATCTAATAAGAATATCAATCAGGAGACTGTTGTTCCGTCACTGTGTCCTAATCCTTCTTCTAAGAAGGAACGTCTATTACACAATCTTGACGTGGTTCGTGCTTTAAAGTTTTATTTACAAGCTACTAAAGATTTTCGTCAAACATCTGCATTGTTTGTTGTCTATTCTGGACAGAGGAGAGGCCAAAAGGCTTCGGCAACTTCTCTTTCTTTTTGGCTAAGAAGTATAATCTGCTTAGCTTATGAGACTGCTGGCCAGCAGCCTCCTGAAAGAATTACAGCTCATTCTACTAGAGCGGTAGCTTCCACATGAGCTTTTAAGAATGAGGCTTCTGTTGAACAGATTTGTAAGGCGGCGACTTGGTCTTTGCTTCATACTTTTTCTAAATTCTACAAATTTGATACTTTTGCTTCTTCGGAGGCTATTTTTGGGAGAAAGGTCTTATAGGCAGTGGTGCCTTCTGTTTAAGCGCCTGCCTTGTCCCTCCCTTCATCCGTGTCCTATAGCTTTGGTATTGGTATCCCACAAGTAATGGATGATTCGTGGACTGGATACACCTTACAAGAGAAAACAAAATTTATGCTTACCTGATAAATTTATTTCTCTTGTGGTGTATCCCTATAGTTTCTCCTTTCTCTTGCTTGTCTTCGGTTAAATGACTGGGGGTGGCAGTTAGGGGAGGAGCTATATAGGCAGCTCTGCTGTGGGTGATCCTCTTGCAGCTTCCTGTTGGGAAGGAGAATATCCCACAAGTAATGGATGATCCATGGACTGGATACACCACAAGAGAAATAAATTTATCAGGTAAGCATAAATTTTGTTTTTCTTCCTAATGGGAAAGAGTCCACAGCCTCATTCATTACTTGTGGGAATTAAGAACCTGGCCACCAGGAGGAGGCAAAGACACACAAGCCAAAGGCTCAAATACTCCTCCCTCTTCCCCTATCCCCCAGTCATTCTTTGCCTTTCGTCCCAGGAGGTTGGCAGATAAGTGTCAGAAGCTTTATTTTTTTAAAGAAAGTACTTTTATAAATTTTTACATAAAGTGTGTCTCTCATGGAGGGTAGTACACTTTGCAATGGGACAGGAGTTTTAAGTAGTCCTGTTAGTCTTTCAGTGAGGGCCTGGGTGAATGTTAGTCCGGAGATGCAGTGGGAGTTCTCTCTGCGACGCCATCCCGACTCGTATTAACAGCTCCTCCAGCACTTGGCGTTGCCGATCCTTCACTTTGCTACCTGCTGTCTTCTCTCAAGTCCATGGCGGAGGCGATGCTACTATCTGTCACACTTGAATGGCCGGGTTCCTGTTCCACGGCGTAGATTCTGTTAAGATCGCTTCATTTTTATCCATATGAATGTTATGTTGTTATATGACAGATAGGTATGGGTCTGAGTGAGACTCCTCTGTACAGATCTGGGAATCATGGGATAATTCCTTCCTTAGGGGGGACTTGTGAATAGGGTGGGGTTCCTTAATCATGTTTCTTATGTGATCTCCCTGCTTTGTGTAGTGGGTATTGGCTCTGGGGCTGAGACAGGAGAATTGGTTAAAGGATTTAGTGGGGCCTAGTTGCCGCCTTTTTCTGGCGCAACTTTTGTTGGACTTTACGGTTCTCCTTATGACCGGACGTTGTTACGCAGGGTTTTTACGCTTCCGCATGGCGTGTGGCGACAAGGACTTTCTGCTTCATTTAAATCTGGTCATAGGAGGTGGTGAGTGCCCCAGCCATTCTGGGTATCAGGTGCTGTTCGTTTTTCTATATAGTCCTATTTTTCTAACCATGGAGGATTCTGAAGCTTAGATTTTTCCTCTTGTGAGGAAGGTGACGCAAGTTTATCAGTCCTGTCTCTTGTGCCTTCTTAGAGTGCCTGGTTCCTCCGGCTCAGGGAACCAGGGGCCTATTGAGCCATCAGCCTCAGTCCCTCAAACGGCGGATTCCCAACGGCACCCTTCCTCTACATTTGCGGGTAACCCTGTTAATTCTCCCTCCGCACAGGGTGGTTTGTTTTCCCTGGAGATGGCGGGTCATTTCCGCTTCAATATATTGATGGCACTGGTTCCCCTGCAGGACCCGGAGGTTTCTGCGCGGTTGTGTTCTTGCCCGACTATCCCGGGTGTCCAGATTTTGGGTGGGTCTATTCAGTTTCCTCCGGGGGTGAATATTCCTCCATATTGCACCTTTCGTTATTGGATTGCGCTGCTGTGCGTTCTACTCCGTCATCTTTTGGACTTATTGGGGGACCCTCTCTATCAGTCGGTTGAATGTGTCCTCGAATGGTGCTTTAAGCTAGACTAGTGGGGATGTTGATCATTTCCTGTCGGTCGCTCGTGTCCTTTCCCAGAGTTTTTTTTGGCAGATGCCTTCGGGCTGCCTTATTTTCTTTCATCCGGTTAGGTTTTTTTTTTATATGATTATTCCTTCGGGAATTTCTGGGATGGACTTGCCTTTTATTACTTCCTTGGAAGTTGTTCGCGGACTGTTGGGTCCGGAGTTTGTGTGCACTTTATTGAGTTGTCAGTGACGCATGTTGCGCCTGGCGGGTCTGGCGAGGCCTTGAGTGTTTTGTTTTGTTGTTTGTTTTCACAAACTATACTATACATCTAAATCTGGACCTTCGGGTCCGTATACCGGGAGAGATTGGGCGTGTCACTCTCTTCCCAGGGCTTGGTCAGTGGATTCCCCCGCGTCGCTCTGGCTCTCCTTTCAAGGGGGGCAGGGTTTTCTCCCCTAGGGTGGTTTTTGGGCCTTGGTCTTCTTTCTACCCTTTGGGTGGTTTAGACTCTTAGAGTCTCTGGACCTTGTTTCATTCCGCTTTGAATAAATCCTCTTCGTGGATTAACGTTGGAGTGCTTGATTGGTATGCGAGACATAGCGGGACCATGCCTGCATTCTCTGTGATCTGGCAGCGGTGCTGTGGGGTGGCTAGCTTGTGACTTGCCACGCGGGGGCCTGGTTCGCCTTTTTCACTGCTGGAGGTCTCTTCTAGCTGGAACCCGGTTTTATTGTGGTCACCTTGTTCGTTTTGGTTCTGGTTCTGTTTTTTTCCATAATTTTATCCACCCTCTTAGGGTCGGGCGCCGACGTGGGACCTTAGTTTCTGAAAGTCACAGAGTTTAGCTCTGTGTCTTGGGTTCTATCGCCTTGAGATCGATTCTGCATTTTTCACGGTCCTTTTCTTAGGGTTTTGCTAGAGTTCCCGTTTTTTTCGGGTTTCTTCCTCGGGTGAAGAGTGTCTGACCGGAATTTTGGTCGAGGTCTTCTTTTTCAGATCTATTTGTGGATCAGGGATAGGGCTGGGGTTCCGGGTGGTGTTGGTATAGCTCTGTCTATGCTTGTCCCGGTTTTTCCCTCTGGTATCGGGTTGCGTCTGGAAGGGGTTCTTCTGTTTCTCTCTTTAGAGAGCTTTGTCCCCTTCTTATGGCTGCTCAGGGCCTTTGTTTTATATGAAGGAATGTGTTCTGGACTTCCTTTTGGGGTCCGTTGTTCTGGTGCTCTGACCTTGCATTGGCATTCCTGTGTAGTGCCTTGGTAAGGGTCACTTTGTCCTCATATCTTCCACACCAGTATCCGTTGTGGGGCTGCCGCTGTTTCTTTTGGAAGCGGTTGGTCCCTGTTGAGGTGCTCTCTGAGCTCTCGGGGGGGTTTGGATCTCTGACTTTTCCCTCCATGGAGGGATGTTTTATCTAGGAACTTGGTTTTTGCTGGTTCCTTTTCTCCAGAGCTGCGGGGTTCTCGTAGGGAGGTGCCTCGGTCTCCTTTTCGGTTTCAAGTGAACTCCTGGGTTCCCTCCAGCTGGGGAGCTGGACAAGGTTTTTTTCCCTTTATCTCTGTCTGCACTATAGCGTGCTACTTAGTTGTCTGTGTGGTTTTCTGTTTCAAGATACTTTTTGTTATCTTTCGGTCTCTGACTTGGTCGCGTTTGGCTGATAATGTCCTTTTTTCTGGCATCTAGTCTTCTGGAGTCTCCCGAGCTAGTTTGATCTGTCTTTTAGAAGACAGGGTTCTGGTTAGTTATCCCTCTACCTTGCTTATTCCTTTGGGGAGTTGTGGTCAGGGTTCCCTTATGGGGGCATGTGTATGGGATCTGCCTTTGGGCGATAGTACGCTTAGAGTCCTGTTGGCTCGGTGGTGTTTCATGTGGTTTTTACCCAGGCTTGGGACTGTCGTTTTTGTCCTTGGAGCAATTTTTTCATCATGTTTTTGCTTCCTGCTTTTGGATGAAGCAGGACTTTTTTATTTATGGGATGTGGTTCAGTCCTGGTGCCCTCAGATTGGTCCGCCTCTTACCCTCCCGTTCTTGGCATTCAGTGTCCTCTTTGGCTTGGGTATAATTTTTCCACAAGTAATGAATGTGGCTGTGGACTCTTTCCCATTAGGAAGAAAAACATAAATTATGCTTACCTAATAATTTCAATTTCCTGCGCTTTCCGTGTATGGTCTTCTGGCACCCTTTCACCTTGATATTTCTTCCACTGATCCTTGTTCCTCAGCAGAATGACTGGGTGATAGGGGAAGTGGGAGGAGTATTTGAGCCTTTGGCTGGTGTGTCTTTGCCTCTTCCTGGTGGCCAGGTTCTTATTTCCCAAAAATAATGAATGCGGCTGTGGACTCTTTCCCACAGAAGAAAATGAAATGATCAGGTAAGCATAATTTATGTTATTTCATGTTTCCTCCCACCTCATCTTCAGCTGCATATGTCCTTTATCTGCCTCATATGTGGCTGTGTTTTTCATTTACAAACAAGAGGAACAATATTGGCACTGTGATCAAGTAACTATAGGAAATCAGAGGTTATATAAACCTTGGTGCTGCCCCTTTAAATACAATTGATACAAAATAGGGATAGGGGAAAGATTAAACATGTAAATATATTAGTTATTGTAATTAGATATTGCTTCAATATACATGTTTCATGAGTTTATATGGCATATAGGGGAATGGAGTCGTAACCAATATCACTCCTTAATATAATATGTCTGATTATATTCATCCGATATTTATCCCAGATCAACAGTCCAAACAGTTCTGGTCTTTATAATTTATAATCCCATAGTGGATAAAAAAAGTCTGTTCTCCGAATATGAATAGTAACCAATATCACTTGTCATCATAATATGTCTGATTGTATTCATCCGATATCATGAATGTTGGCAATAATGTCTACAGTCAATTTAAAATGTTCTAATCTGTGTACTTTATACTCCCATAATAGGAAGAGAGTCCATTCTCCCAGTATTAGTAGTGATCTGTTTCAATCATATGTGTAAATATTATTAACTCACCCACCTCATCTTCAGTCGTGCGTGAAAGCAATCATATCCATATTTCTTTATTTCAATGGGGTAATGGGCTGAGACCGTTCGATGGACGAATCCAGTTAATTGCAAACAAAGTGATGAACAGCGCGCTCTCCTTCCCCCATCCACGCATCCACCGGCATACAGGAGAGTGGGGAGTGATTTCACATGCTAACTACTGGCAGGTTGTGCTTAATGGTGGCGCATCCGTCCAAAGCGCATTGAAAGTAATATAGAAAACAAAAAGTCCAAAGCACCAACTTTGAATGCCAGATTTAATTAAAAAAGTTCTTTATTCCAAAAAGATAGTAAAAAAATGTGCTGAATAGCATAAAAGAATTATAGCATAGGAAGTGAAGCCGTGCTCCTAGCAGACACGGCCTTTTCCAGCTTTTATACACATAATTGTTAAAGGTACATACCCTTTTTCTTAGAAATGATCTTATGTTAACAATATACATAATACAGTGTTCCCCCCAGGACCTTTTTAGCGGGTGCACCACCCGGCTGATTTTACTGACCACCCGGGTAAAATTTTAGCCAATATTAAGCTAAAATTAGCCAGTATTGAAAATGTTCAATTTTTATTGCACAAATTATCATTAAATACATTTATGTTAAAGTATGCAATTAATTTGTGCTTTGGATAGCTGAAAATGATATAATATTAGAAAACATTACACTGCCCCCACCTGAAATTGGAGTGCAATTCCAATATCACCTTACTGTATGGGTTAATGCAGCATATAAGGCATTTTCTTATTCTGTGTTGTAAACACTCCATTAGTCAGCATTAAAGGGACAGTCAAGTCCAAAAAAACCTTTTATGATTCAAATAGGGCATGTAATTTTAAACAACTGTCCAATTTACTTTTATCACCAATTTTCCTTTGTTCTCTTGGTATTTTTAGTTTAAAGCTAAACCTAGGAGGTTCATATGCTAATTTCTTAGACCTAGAAGGCTGCCTCTAATCTAAATGCATTTTTAGAGTTTTTCACCACTAGAGGGCGTTAGTTCATGTGTTTCATATAGATAACATTGAACTCATGCATGTGAATTTATCGAGGAGTGAGCACTGATTGGCTAAAATGCAAGTCTGTCAAAAGAACTTAAATAAGGAGGCAGTCTGCAGAGGCTTAGATACAAGGTAATTACAGAGTAAAATGTGTATTAATATAACTGTGTTTGTTATGCAAAACTGGGGAATGGGAAATTAAGGGATTATCTATCTTTTAAAACAACAAAAGTTCTGGTGTTGACTGTCCCTTTAAGTCATTACATAGTTTTTTCATTACAAAGTTTTTTCTCTTGTTAAGTGTGTTCAGTCCACGGGTCATCCATTACTTATGGGATATATTCTCCTCCCCAACAGGAAGTTGCAAGAGGATCACCCAAGCAGAGCTGCTACATTGCTCCTCCCCTCACATGTCATATCCAGTCATTCTCTTGCAAGTCTCAACATAGAAGGAGGTCCGCGAGAGGAGTGGTGTTTTATACTTAATTTATTTCTTCAATCAAAAGTTTGTTATTTTTAAATGGCACCGGAGTGTGCTGTTTTTCTCTCAGGCAGTATTTAGAAGAAGAATCTTTCTGCGTTTTCGATGATCTTAGCAGACGTAACTAAGATCCACTGGCTGTTCTCGCACATTCTGAGGAGTGGGGTAACTTCAGAAAAGGGAATAGCATGCGGGCTCCCCCGCAAATGAGGTATGTGCAGTAATATTTTCTAGGAATGGAATTGACTAAGAAAACACTGCTGTTACCCATATGATGTAAGTACAGCCTTTAATGCAGTAGTAGCGACTGGTATCAGGCTGATAAATGTATGCGCAGTTGAGTTATTTTCTAGGGACTAGAATTTGACTGAGAAAATACTGTTAATACTGAAATAAATGTATGAGCCTTAACTGCAGTAGAAGCGACTGGTAGCAGGCTTAGTGATAACTTTGCATAACACTGGAAAGTTGTTTTAAAACGTTTACTGGCATGTTATTCGTTTTGTGAGGTACTTTGGTGATAAATCTTTTTGGGCATGATTTTTTTCCATATGGCTAACGTATATTTCTGCATAGAAACCGTTGTAACAGGTCTCCCACTGTTGTAATATGAGTGGGAGGGGCCTTTTTTAGCGCCTTGTTGCGCAGTTAAAATTCTTGCACAGTCTTCTTCCTTGATCCAGGACGTCTCCAGAGGGCGCAGGGGTCTTCAAAATTCATTTTTGAGGGAGGTAATCAGTCACAGCAGATCTGTGACAGTGTGTTTGACTGTGATAAAAGCGTTAAATCTTAAATTGATTATCCGTTTTTGGGTATTGAGGGGTTAATCATCCGTTTGCTAGTGGGTGCAATCCTCTGCTAAATTCATACATTTAAATTGTTGACTATAACTGAATTAGTTCATTGTTATTTCAACTTTGACAGTTTTTTTTTGTGTTTTTTAAAAGCGCTGCAGCGTTTTTTCTATTGCTTGTAAATTTATTGAAATATTTTTTCCAAGCTTGCTTGCCTTCATTGCTAGTCTGTTTAAACATGTCTGATACAGATGAATCTGCTTGTTCATTATGTTTAAAAGCCAATGTGGAGCCCAATAGAAATATGTGTACCAATTGTATTGATGTAACTTTAAATAAAAGTCAGTCTTTACCGGTAAAGAAATTATCACCAGACAACGAGGGGGAAGTTATGCCGCCTAACTCTCCTCACGTGTCAGTACCTTCGCCTCCCGCTCAGGAGGTGCGTGAGATTGTGGCGCCAAGTACATCAAGGCCCTTACAAATCACTTTGCATGATATGGCTAATGTTATGAAAGAAGTATTATCTAATTTGCCTGAGTTAAGAGGCAAGCGCGATAGCTCTGGGTTTAGAACAGAGCGCGCCGATGACACAAGAGCCATGTCCGATACTGCGTCACAATTTGCAGAACATGAGGACGGAGAGCTTCATTCTGTGGGTGACGGATCTGATCCGGGGAGACCGGATTCAGAAATTTAAAATTTTAAATTTAAGCTTGAGAACCTCCGTGTATTGCTAGGGGAGGTGTTAGCGGCTCTGAACGATTGCGACATGGTTGCAATCCCAGAGAAATTATGTAGGCTGGATAAATACTATGCGGTACCGGTGTGTACTGACGTTTTTCCTATACCTAAAAGGCTTACAGAGATTATTAGCAAGGAGTGGGATAGACCCGGTGTTCCCTTTTCCCCTCCTCCGATATTTAGAAAAATGTTCCCAATAGACGCCACCACACGAGACTTATGGCAGACGGTTCCTAAGGTGGAGGGAGCAGTTTCTACTTTAGCCAAGCGTACCACTATCCGGGTGGAGGATAGTTGTGCTTTCTCAGATCCAATGGATAAAAAATTAGAAGGTTACCTTAAGAAAATGTTTGTTCAACAAGGTTTTATATTACAGCCCCTTGCATGCATTGCGCCCGTCACTGCTGCAGCGGCATTCTGGTTTGAGTCTCTGGAAGAGGCTATTCGCACAGCACCATTGGATGAGATTATGAACAAGCTTAAAGCCCTTAAGCTAGCTAATGCATTTGTTTCGGATGCCGTTGTGCATTTAACCAAACTAACGGCTAAGAACTCCGGATTCGCCATCCAGGCGCGCAGAGCGCTTTGGCTTAAATCCTGGTCAGCAGATGTAACTTCTAAATCTAAATTGCTTAATATTCCTTTCAAAGGGCAAACCTTATTCGGGCCCGGCTTGAAAGAAATTATTGCTGAAATTACTGGAGGTAAGGGTCATACCCTTCCTCAGGACAGGGCCAAATCAAAGGCCAAACAGTCTAATTTTCGTGCCTTTCGTAATTTCAAGGCAGGAGCAGCATCAACTTCCTCCGCTCCAAAACAGGAAGAGACTGCTACTCGTTACAGACAGGGTTGGAAAGGCAACCAGTCCTGGAACAAGGGCAAGCAGGCCAGAAAACCTACTTCTGCCCCTAAGACAGCATGAAGACAGGGCCCCCTATCCGGAAACGAATCTAGTGGGGGGCAGACTTTCTCTCTTCGCCCAGGCCTGGGCAAGAGATGTCCAGGATCCCTGGGCGTTGGAGATCATATCTCAGGGATACCTTCTGGACTTCAAAACTTCTCCTCCACAAGGGAGATTTCATCTGTCAAGGTTATCAACAAACCTAATAAAGAAAGAGGCATTTCTACGATGTGTACAAGACCTCTTAGTAATGGGAGTGATCCACCCGTTTCCGCGGACGGAACAAGGGCAAGGTTTTTACTCAAATCTGTTTGTGGTTGCCAAAAAAGAGGGAACCTTCAGGCCAATCTTGGACCTGAAGATCTTAAACAAATTCCTAAGAGTTCCATCGTTCAAAATGGAAACTATTCGAACCATCCTACCCATGATCCAAGAGGGTCAGTATATGACCACAGTGGACTTAAAGGATGCCTACCTTCACATACCGGTTCACAAGGATCATTATCGGTACCTAAGGTTTGCCTTTCTAGACAGGCATTACCAGTTTGTAGCTCTTCCCTTCGGGTTGGCTACGGCCCCAAGAATTTTTACAAAGGTTCTGGGCTCGCTTCTGGCGGTACTAAGACCGCGAGGCATAGCGGTGGCTCCGTACCTAGACGACATCCTGATACAAGCGTCAACTTTTCAAAATGCAAAGTCTCATACAGAGATAGTTCTAGCATTTCTGAGGTCGCATGGGTGGAAAGTGAACATGGAAAAAAGTTCTCTGTTCCCACTCACAAGGGTTCCCTTTCTAGGGACTCTTATAGATTCTGTAGAGATGAAGATTTACCTGACGGAGTCCAGGTTATCAAAAATCCTAAATGCTTGCCGTGTCCTTCATTCCATTCCAAGCCCATCAGTAGCTCAGTGCATGGAAGTAATCGGCTTAATGGTCGCGGCAATGGACATAGTGCCATTTGCGCGCCTACATCTCAGACCGCTGCAACTATGCATGCTAAGTCAGTGGAATGGGGATTACTCAGATCTGTCCCCTCTACTAAATCTGGACCAGGAGGCCAGAGATTCTCTTCTCTGGTGGTTGTCGCGGGTTCATCTGTCCAAAGGAATGACTTTTCGCAGACCAGATTGGACGATTGTAACAACAGATGCCAGCCTACTAGGCTGGGGTGCAGTCTGGAACTCCCTGAAGGCTCAGGGATCGTGGACTCAGGAGGAGAAACTCCTCCCAATAAACATTCTGGAATTAAGAGCAATATTCAATGCTCTTCTAGCTTGGCCTCAGTTAGCAACACTGAGGTTTATCAGATTTCAGTCGGACAACATCACGACTGTGGCTTACATCAATCATCAAGGGGGAACCAGGAGTTCCCTAGCGATGTTGGAAGTCTCGAAGATAATTCGCTGGGCAGAGTCGCACTCTTGTCACCTGTCAGCGATCTACATCCCAGGCGTGGAGAACTGGGAGGCGGACTTTCTAAGTCGCCAGACCTTTCATCCGGGGGAGTGGGAACTTCACCCGGAGGTGTTTGCTCAACTGATTCTTCGTTGGGGCGAACCGGAGCTGGATCTCATGGCATCTCGCCAGAACGCCAAGCTTCCTTGTTACGGATCCAGGTCCAGGGACCCGGGAGCGGTGCTGGTAGATGCACTAGCAGCCCCTTGGTTTTTCAACATGGCTTATGTGTTTCCACCATTTCCGTTGCTACCTCGACTGATTCCCAGGATCAAACAGGAGAGAGCATCGGTGATTCTGATAGCGCCTGCGTGGCCACGCAGGACCTGGTATGCAGACCTAGTGGACATGTCGTCCTGTCCATCATGGTCTCTGCCTCTGAGGCAGGACCTTCTAATTCAGGGTCCTTTCAACCATCCAAACCTAATTTCTCTGAGGCTGACTGCATGGATATTGAACGCTTGATTCTATCAAAGCGTGGTTTTTCGGAGTCGGTTATTGATACGTTAATACAGGCTCGGAAACCTGTTACCAGAAAAATTTACCATAAGATATGGCGTAAATATTTATATTGGTGTGAATGCAAGAGTTACTCATGGAGTAAGGTTAGGATTCCTAGGATATTGGCTTTTCTACAAGAAGGTTTGGAAAAGGGTTTATCCGCTAGTTCGTTAAAGGGACAGATTTCTGCTCTGTCTATTCTTTTACACAAACGTCTGGCGGAGAATCCAGACGTCCAGGCTTTTTGTCAGGCTTTGGCTAGGATTAAGCCTGTGTTTAAAACTGTTGCTCCTCCGTGGAGCTTAAACTTGGTTCTTAAAGTTCTTCAGGGTGTTCCGTTTGAACCCCTTCATTCCATTGATATTAAGCTTTTATCTTGGAAAGTTCTGTTTTTGATGGCTATTTCCTCGGCTCGAAGAGTCTCTGAGTTATCTGCCTTACATTGCAATTCTCCTTATCTGATTTTTCATTCAGACAAGGTAGTTCTGCGTACTAAACCTGGGTTTTTACCTAAGGTTGTTTCTAACAGGAATATCAATCAAGAGATTGTTGTTCCTTCATTGTGTCCTAATCCTTCTTCAAAGAAGGAACGTCTTTTGCATAATCTGGACGTAGTCCGTGCCCTGAAGTTCTACTTACAGGCAACTAAAGATTTTCGGCAAACTTCTTCTCTGTTTGTCGTTTATTCTGGTCAGAGGAGAGGTCAAAAGGCTTCGGCCACCTCTCTCTCTTTTTGGCTTCGTAGCATAATACGTTTAGCCTATGAGACTGCTGGACAGCAGCCTCCTGAAAGAATTACAGCTCATTCTACTAGAGCTGTGGCTTCCACCTGGGCCTTTAAGAATGAGGCCTCTGTTGAACAGATTTGCAAGGCTGCAACTTGGTCTTCGCTTCATACTTTTTCCAAATTTTCCAAATTTGACACTTTTGCTTCTTCGGAGGCTGTTTTTGGGAGAAAGGTTCTACAGGCAGTGGTTCCTTCTGTTTAATGTTCCTGCCTTGTCCCTCCCATCATCCGTGTACTTTAGCTTTGGTATTGGTATCCCATAAGTAATGGATGACCCGTGGACTGAACACACTTAACAAGAGAAAACATAATTTATGCTTACCTGATAAATTTATTTCTCTTGTAGTGTGTTCAGTCCACGGCCGGCCCTGTCTTTTTTAAGGCAGTTCTAAATTTTAATTAAAACTCCAGTCACCACTGCACCCTATAGTTTTTCCTTTCTCGTCTTGTTTCGGTCGAATGACTGGATATGACATGTGAGGGGAGGAGCTATGTAGCAGCTCTGCTTGGGTGATCCTCTTGCAACTTCCTGTTGGGGAGGAGAATATATCCCATAAGTAATGGATGACCCGTGGACTGAACACACTACAAGAGAAATAAATTTATCAGGTAAGCATAAATTATGGTTTTTCATGATTCAGGTAGTGTACAATTGTATTAAACTTTCTCATTTATTTCTATGATCAAAATACTTTGTTCTCTTTGTTTATGAAAAGCAGGTAGATATGCTCAGGAGCGTTCATGTGTCTGGACTACTAAATGGCAGCAGTTTTGCAGCATAGTGCTCCAGACATGTGCATGCTACTTACCTAGTTTTGCTCTTCAACAAAGAATGACATAAGAATAAAGCAAACTTGCTCATAGAAGTAAATTGGAAACTTTTTTTAAAAATTGTGGGCTCTAGCTAAATAATTTTTAAAAAGTTTGCGTTCCATGTCCCTTTAATGGGACATAGCATGTATTCGCTAATTTAATGTTAAATAAGAAATAAATATATCTGATTTTTGTGATAGATTGACAAATGGAAACTCAGTATAGATAACAATAACAATGTTTATCAGGAACTGACAGTAAAAAAAATATTTTAAAGTTTAAAAAAAACAAACTAACTTCAATCACATTGCAACACAAACAGATATGAAATACATTAATCTCATAAACCAATACAGGTGGCCCTCAGTTTACGATGGTTCAATTTGCGCCGTTTCAGAATAACGCCCTTTTTTTTGCTATTGAAAAGCATTGACTGCTATTGAAAGCATTAGCACATGCATACATTATAATAGCCAGTAGGTGGAGCTGTCTGCTTGTGTTGCAGCAAACACATGCAAAGAAAAACAAGCCAGACATGATCAATGGATCAGCTTTCAAAGGAATAAGATCTAGTAGCCACTTCCCTTAGCTGCAGACTCAATGCAGAGAACTGTTTGCAGAAAAAGACGTAAAAAACGTTTTTGTTCATTAAACTTAGTTTGATGATGATACAGTCTGTTGTGTGATTAAACACAGGCAGTGTTTAATCACTGTATAACCAGACCTGAGCAATGGAGCCGTTTTTAAAGGAACAAGATCTAGCAGCCACTTCCCTTAGCTGCAGAAAAATGCAAGTAAAAAAACGTTTTTCTTCATTAAAATTAGTTTGATGATGATACAGTCTGTTGTGTGATTATTTTGTTTTTGTTCATTAAACTTAGATTGATGATGATACAGTCTGTGTTTGTGTGATAATTTTATTAGGTGCGGTTTAGCAAATGTTTTTCTTCATTAAACTTAGTTTGATGATGATACAATCTATTTTATTAGGTTAATAATGCTGTTTCACATTTAAAGTCTTCATTTCAAAGCTTTAAAAATAATGTATTAGGTGTTACTTATGTCAATTTTGAGAGGGGCCTGGGACCTAACTCCCTCATTTCCCATTGACTTACATTATAAACTGGGTTTCAATTTACAACGGTTTTGATTTATAACCATTCCTTCTGGAACCTAACCCCGGCGTAAACTGAGGGCTACCTGTATACAATTAACCAATCAATGACAGAGGCTGTGTGCATTTGGAATTTGAATGTGGATAGATGGCAATGCAGAAAAAGAGAATAATTTCAAGAGAAGAGAGAATGATGGACCAGCAGAATGAAAATTAATTGCCTGGTCTGTTGATGAGAGCTGCTGGCTGGGCTGCATGGCATGGGAGGCCCGGTCAGTTAGGGAAAGCTGCTGGCCAGCTTGGAGAGCAGGAGGGAATGGAACAAGAGGTGGGGTTTAGTAATTGATTTATATTTCTTTCCTAAGATATAGTGAGTCCATGGAATCATTAATTACTAGTGGGAATATCCCTCCTGGCCAGCAGGTGGCGGCAAAGAGCACCATAGCAAAGCTGTTAAATATCACTCCCTTACCCGTAACCTTCAGTCATTCTCTTTGCCTTCAGCAAGGAGGTGGTAATGTTTTCTAGGTGTCTGATTCTTCAATCAAGAGTTTGTTATTTTCAAGCAGGACAAGCTTATTCTGTTTTTTTCTGGGGTTTAGCTGTATACCTCTTCAGTAGAGCAGTGGTGGCTTTTAAGCTTTGGGAACTAGGGGGGGTATAATCTCTTCTGTGCCTCCCAGGTGTGAGCTGCTCTTTTGGTAAAAAGTCTATGTAAGATTACTTAGTCTTTTTCTTTTTTCCACAGGTCTTTGTTAGGCTTCCTTCCTAACCTTTCAAACCTTGTGAGCTGCCTTACTACCGGGCAGATTGTTATTGAGGTAAGTGCTACTTTTTTATTTTTCTGAGGGTGTTCAGAAAAGGTTGGCACTTCTGTTTTCGGATGTGAACCTTGTTTGTGCAGGTTCTTTATATGGTGGCAGGTTTTTTTCAGGGGCACTGAGAGAGGAATGTTAGACAGTCTGGCATATGTGTTGGCAGACGTTTTTTTAGGCTCTGGGTGTTGTATGCACTTTTTAATGGCTCTGTTTATTGAGAGGCTGTGTTTGTTCTCAACCGTTTTGTTTGGGCTGACAGTTTGTTTGCAGTGATTATCCTCCCGGCGTCTGTCTGTAGTAATGTCGGCTGGGAGGTGTTTGCATACGCCCACGATGGGCGGAGCTTCTGTGGTGCACGTTTTGCACGCTTCTTTAGGAGGTTTGTTTAGTTCAACTTCCTGTCGGCTCCTGTGCGGTTTGTCTGGAGCGGGTTGTAGCAGTGGAGGAGCCCGGATCATCTCTGCTATGCTGTTTTTTGCTATATTCAGTGGGAGGTCAGGTAAGCTCCTCAGCAAGGCTTGTTGAGGTGCATAGGTGCTGCAGGAATAATTTTTTTTTGTTTTTCATTGTGAATTTTGTGTGTATTTTAGTTAACGTTTGTTTCTTAAAGGGACGGTAATGTTTTACTTTTTTTTTTTTTTTTTTAAGAAAGCTGACATTTTTTTGAAATTTGATTTTTCTAAATTATTTTTTCTTGGTAGTGAACAGATGGAGCAAGAGGACTTGCAGGCTATTACTTGCACTCTTTGCCTTGATGCTAATGTGGAGCCGCCTAACCCTTTTTGTTCCTCATGTATTGAGAGAACATTACAGTATAGGGATAGGCTTTTTGTTTCAGAGCCTTCTTTTTCTAAGGAGAATGTTGTTCAACAGTCTCCTGTTCAAGCTATTCCGCAGCTTTCTTCTCAATCATCCCAATCTCAATCCTCTTCTCATGCAGTGCCCTGCGCTTAGTCTCAGACTGGTTTTTCTTTGCAGGATATGGCTACTCACATATCCTCTGCTGTATCAGATGCTTTGTCTGCTTTTTCTGCTTTGCAGTGGAAGCACAAAAGGAAGTTTAAGGGTTCTGACTCTGTGGGAGTTATGTCTGTCATTCCTTCTCATAAGTCTGAGGAAGAAGATACTTCAGTTGTGCCTGAAGGGGAAGTTCCCGCTGTGGCAAAAGTATTTCCTGTTCCAGATTGGGTTTCAGAGATTATTTCTCGAGAATGGGAGAAGCCTGGAATTCCTTTTTCTCCTTCTCCTATTTTTAAGAAGCTGTTTCCTATTGCGGATTCTATTAAGGAATCTTGGCAGACAGTCCCTTGAAGGTTGAAGGAGCTATTTCCACTTTGGCTAAGAGGACCACTATTCCTATTGAGGATAGTTGTTATTTTAAGGCTCCCATGGATAAGAAGTTGGAGGCTTTACTTAAGAGGATTTATGTTCACCAGGGGCTCCAATGGCAGCCTGTTGCGTGTATTGCTACCCTTACCAGTGCGGCTGCATACTGGTTTGATGCGTTGTCTGATTCTATTCTTCAGGAGACTTCTCTGGAGGAAATTCAGGATAGAATTAAAGCTTTAAAATTGGCCAATTCTTTTATTGCAGACGCTTCTTTGCAGGTTGTCAAGTTGGGAGCAAAGATTTCTGGCTTTGCTGTTTTGGCTCGCAGGGCCTTATGGTTAAAGTCCTGATCTGCAGATGTTTCATCTAAGTCTAAGCTTTTATCGATTCCTTACAAAGGGAAAACTTTGTTTGTGCCCGGTTTGGCTGAAATTATTTCTGATATTACTGGTGGGAACGGACATTCTCTTCCTCAGGATAAGAGAAATAAGCAGAAGTCATTTTCGTTCCTTTCGTAACTTCACTGGTAAGTCTTCCTCTTCCTCCTCCAAGCAGGTTCAAACCAGGCCTTCTTGGAGACATAATCAGTCCTGGAGCAAGGGGAAGCAATCTAAGAAGCCTGCCGCTAACTCAGCATGAAGGGTCTGCCACCGATCTGGGAATGGATCGTGTGGGGGGCAGGCTGTCTTTGTTTGCTCAAGCCTGGGCAAGAGATGTTCCAGATCCTTGGGTAATAGATATCCCAGGGATACAAACTGGAGTTCAAGACTTTTCCTCCCAGGGGCAGGTTTCATCTTTCAAGGTTATCGGTAAATCCGTTAAAAAAAAGAGGCATTCTTAAATAGTGTCCAGGATCTTTCCGATATGGGAGTGATCGTTCCTGTCCCAGTTCAGGAGCAGGGACTAGGGTTTTATTCCAACCTGTTTATTGACCCCCAAAAAAGAGGGAACCTTCAGACCCATCTGTTACAAACTGCTATTTGTGACTGGCCCTTTAAATGGAAGGTTGCCCTGCTTCCCTGGATTTTGGAGAAGCCTATTTGCCAGCCTCCTTCCTCATGACTATGGCCCCTGGAAGATTGTGCCCCTGAGAGTATATTGACTTTTGTTGGGTGTGTGTGGCCCTTTGGGAACTGTCTGGGGACATATTGTTACTTTGGTGAACAATGCCCCCTTTAAGACTATGTCCCCAGACCTGTGAAATGACTTGTCCCTGGCTTTCTCCCACTTGGTTCAGTTTCATTGTGTGCCATTAAGAGTTAAATTTTGTTCAGCTTCAAGAAACCTATTCTAAATACAAGTCTGCTGGGATTAGCTCTAATTAGGTTTAGTGATCAACTTTCCCATTGTCTAATCAGACTAGTATTGATAAGGTGGACTGCATTGTTTTATTGTGTGTAATGTTATCTGCTGAAGTAAATGTTGTGGCCTGTCAAAGGGAGTGTCTCTCTATCTAATATCAAATGTGTGATGGGGGATTTTATGCCTCCCCTGAGAGTGTCCTGTTTGCATGTAACCTCAATAAAAAGCAGGCTGTGTGCTCCAGCACATCAGACCTATGTTGACCCTCTAACTTGAAGCTTTGACTCATGTTTGTAGGATACAGCTTATAATCACTACAGGGATTGCTATGCTCTTCATACTCCCTTAGCTACAGGGATTGCTACAGAAGGAAGAGGTTCACCTACTGGAGCCTGGTCATAGGTCCAGGGCGCAGAGCAGACGGCGAGATACCAGCCCAGCAGCGGTGGTTCATAGAGTCTGCATTACTTATGGTGGCTACGCAGCAGTTATAGTGTCCACGGTGCTGCTGCTCCTTTGGTGAGCGCTAGGAGCATCCTTTTCTACGGTCCAACTTCCAGCCAGCCTGGAGGCAACCGTAACATTTGGCGGCAGCGGTGGGATTGGCGTCCTAGCGCAAGGAGCAGCACCACAACAGCACTGGTATCGTAGGAGAGTAATTGAGGGCAACTCTAGCCACTGCGCAGCGTCCCTACCTACAGCAGCATGGAGCTGACAAGATACTGGTCAGAACCATGTGAAGAGCACCTCAACCGGATCCGTCGCTATGAGGGCGCGGATTTCGTTCCAGAGGTAAAGAGGCGGCTAGTCCGATATGGTCCAGACCCTGCGCAGGAGGTAGTCAGTCGCATCATCCGGGAATTGGATACGGAGAACAAAGCGGCACAAGCCTTTGAGCGCCAACTGTGGAGTTTGAGGGTATGGACACCTGGTCTCTCTCCCCAGCCGCAGCATGTTCCACAGGGAGAGGGGAGCAGCGACCTCCCTCCCCAGCGGCAGTATACTGTGCAGAGGGAAGAGACAACCGGTCTCCTTCCCCAACCCCAACCAGAGATACCAGAGGCAGCAGGCCTCATAGACTGGTCCTGGGAGGACCCCCAGCAGGCAGGTGGAGATGGGACCGCAGTCTCTCTACCGGCCCTACAGGGATGCTGGGCAGGCGGCCCAGATCCCCAGCGACAGACCCAGCTACAGGGAGGGGAGAGCATCGACCTCCCTCCCCAGCCGGAGTGTGCCTTCCAGGGAGAGGAGACAACCGGTCTCTCTCCCCAGCCGCAGCATGTTCCACAGGAAGAGGAGAGCATCGACCTCCCTTCCCAACGGCCGCCGGAGTATCAGGAGGAGGAGGTAAGCCAATCTCCCCCTCCCCAGCTAACTCCTAACTTGGGCCCAGGGTTAACAGTGGAGATGTTAACCCCCACTGACCCCCACGTTCCCTTTGCCACCGGGCAGGACTATGCCCCAATTCCCCCAGCAGAAGAGCTGGCATCAGGACAGAGCGCTGCTGGCCTCTGCCCTACAGACCCCCTTGTTACAGGACTGGCCTGCAAACCCCTCACCCCAGCAGAAGCGCTGGCACCAGGGCAGAGTGCCGCTGGCCTCTGCCCCCCAAGTACCATCAGCTATTTGCCCAGCTGCGCCAGGAAGGCAGAGGATGCTACACTTTCATCCTATAACCTGGAACCTACAGGCCGGTGCTACTTGTTGTGGGGGGGCTGCTTTGCTGCTAGTGTTTATTTGTGGGTGGGTTGCGAGACTAACTTAGGCACTGACCGACAGAAGGTCAGGTGCCTTGTTAGTCTCCCTCCAAAAGGGGAGATATGTTACAAACTGCTATTTGTGACTGGCCCTTTAAATGGAAGGTTGCCCTGCTTCCCTGGATTTTGGAGAAGCCTATTTGCCAGCCTCCTTCCTCATGACTATGGCCCCTGGAAGATTGTGCCCCTGAGAGTATATTGACTTTTGTTGGGTGTGTGTGGCCCTTTGGGAACCGTCTGGGGACATATTGTGACTTTGGTGAACAATGCCCCCTTTAAGACTATGTCCCCAGACCTGTGAAATGACTTGTCCCTGGCTTTCTCCCACTTGGTTCAGTTTCATTGTGTGCCATTAAGAGTTAAATTTTGTTCAGCTTCAAGAAACCTATTCTAAATACAAGTCTGCTGGGATTAGCTCTAATTAGGTTTAGTGATCAACTTTCCCATTGTCTAATCAGACTAGTATTGATAAGGTGGACTGCATTGTTTTATTGTGTGTAATGTTATCTGCTGAAGTAAATGTTGTGGCCTGTCAAAGGGAGTGTCTCTCTATCTAATATCAAATGTGTGATGGGGGATTTTATGCCTCCCCCTGAGAGTGTCCTGTTTGCATGTAACCTCAATAAAAAGCAGGCTGTGTGCTCCAGCACATCAGACCTATGTTGACCCTCTAACTTGAAGCTTTGACTCATGTTTGTAGGATACAGCTTATAATCACTACAGGGATTGCTATGCTCTTCATACTCCCTTAGCTACAGGGATTGCTATAGAAGGAAGAGGTTCACCTACTGGAGCCTGGTCATAGGTCCAGGGCGCAGAGCAGACGGCGAGATACCAGCCCAGCAGCGGTGGTTCATAGAGTCTGCATTACTTATGGTGGCTACGCAGCAGTTATAGTGTCCACGGTGCTGCTGCTCCTTTGGTGAGCGCTAGGAGCATCCTTTTCTACGGTCCAACTTCCAGTCAGCCTGGAGGCAACCGTAACACCATCCGAGATCTAAAGTTAGTAAACAAATTTCTCAAGGTTCCATTTTTCAAGATGGAAACTATTCGGTCAATTCTTCCTCTGGTTCAAGAGGGTCAGTTCATGACTACTGTAGATCTGAAGGATGCATATCTACATATTCCCATTCACAAGGATCATCACAAGTTCCTGAGATTTGCTTTTCTAGATCTGCATTTTCAGTTTGTGGCCCTTCCTTATTGTATTGCAACAGCTCCCAGGGTGTTTTCGAAGGTTCTGAGTGCATTGTTGGCAGTTCTCAGATTGCAGGGGGTTGCAGTAGCTCCTTATTTGGATGACATTCTAGTTCAGGTGCCATTTTTTCAACTAGCAAGCTCCCACATGGAGTTGCTGTTGTCTTTTCTGCGCTCCCACGGTTGGAAGGTGAATTTAGGAAAAAGTTCCTTGATTCCGGCTACAAGAGTGGTATTTTTGGGAACCATTATAGATTCTCTGGAAATAAAGATCTTTTTGACAGAAGCATAGAAGTCAAAAATGTTCAATTCAGGTTTGGCTCTTCAGTCATCCCCTCGGCCGTCGGTGGCCCAGTGTATGGAGGTTATTGGTCTAATGGTCTCAGTCATGGACATCATTCCGTTTGCTCGATTCCATCTCAGGCCTCTGCAGTTACGCACGCTGAGACAATGGAACAGAGATTATATGGCTCTGTCTCCAAAGATTGTTCTAGATCAGGCTGCAAGAGATTCTCTTCTGTGGTGGTTGTCTCAGGATCTTCTCTCCCAGGGAACCTGTTTTCGCAGGCCTTCCTGGGTGATCGTGACAACAGACGCCAGTTTGCTGGGTTGGGGAGCTGTCTGGGGTTCCCTTAAGGCACAGGGTCTGTGGACCCGGGAGGAATCGGTTCATCCTATAAATGTGTTAGAATTGAGGGCAATCCTCAATGCCCTTCTAGCCTGGCCTCAGTTGGCTTCAACCCAGTTGATCAGATTTCAGTCGGACAATGTAACGTCCGTGGCTTACATCAATCATCAGGGAGGAACTCGAAGTTCCTTGGTGATGAAGGAGGTAGCCAGGATTATTCAGTGGGCAGAGGCTCACAATTGTCGTCTGTCTGCGATCCACATTCTGAGCAGACTGTCTGAGCAGACAGTCTTTTCATCCGGGGGAGTGGGAGCTTCATCCGGAAGTGTTTTCCAGTTTGATTCTCAGGTGGGGTTAACCGGATTTGGATCTTATGGCATCTCGTCACAATTCCAAGCTTCCGAGGTACGGGTTGAGGTCATGGGATCCTCAAGCGGTTCTCATTGATGCTTTAGCAGTTCCTTGGAAGTGCAGTCTGGCATACGTGTTTCCTCCGTTTGCCCTTCTTGCTTGGGTGATTGCTCGGATCAGGTAAGAGAGAGTGTCAGTGATTCTCATTGCACCGGCCTGGCTTCGCAGGATCTGTTATGCAGATCTGGTGAAAATGTAATTGTCTCCTCCGTGGAGTCTTCCTTTAAGAAAGGACCTTCTACTTCAAGGGCCCTTCCTTCATCCAAATCTCGTTTCTCTGAAACTCACTACTTGGAGATTGAATGCTTGATTTTGTCTAAGCGTGGTTTTTCTGAGTCAGTTATTGAGACTATGATTCAGGCACGTAAGCCTGTGATTAGAAAGATTTATTATAAGATATGGCACAAATATCTGTTGTGGTGTGAATCTAAGGGCTACTCTTGGAGTAGAGTTAGGATTCCTAGGATTTTGTCTTTTCTCCAGGATTGTCTGGAGAAAGGTTTGTCTGCTAGTACCCTGAAGGGTCAAATTTCTGCTTTATCTATTTTGTTACATAAACGTCTGGCGGATGTGCCTGATGTTCAGTTTTTTTGTCAGGCCCTGGTAAGAATTCGGCCTATGGTTAAGTTGGTAACTCCTCCTTGGAGTCTTAATTTAGTTTTGAGAGTTCTTCAGCAGGCTCTGTTTGAGCCTATGCATTCTTTGGATATCAAGTTGTTATCCTGGAAGGTTTTGTTTTTGGTTGCTATCTCTTCGCGAAGAGTTTTGGAGCTTTCTGCATTGCAATGTAAGTCTCCTTTTCTTATTTTTCATTCTGATTAGGTAGTACTTTGTAATGCATTAGGTTTTCTTCCCAAGGTTGTTTCTGATAAGAATATTAATCAGGAGATTTTTGTTCCTTCTTTGTGTCCTAATCCTTCTCATAAAGAACGTTTGTTGCACAATCTTGATGTAGTTCGTGCTTTGAAATATTTTTTACAGGCGACTAAGGATTTTCCCCAGTCTTCTTCTTTATTTGTTATCTTTCCTGGGAATCGTAAGGGTCAGAAAGCTACGGCTACTTCGCTTTCTTGTTAATTGAGGAGTATTATTCGCTTGGCATATGAGACTGCTGGTCAGCGGCCTCCTGAGAAAATCACAGCTCACTCCACGAGGGCTGTTTCTTCTACTTGGGCTTTTAAGAATGGTGCTTCTGTAGATCAGATTTGCAAGGCTGCCACTTGGTCATCTTTACACACTTTTTCTAAATTTTACAAATTTGCTTCTGCAGACGATATTTTTGGGAGAAAGGTCCTTCAAGCAGTGGTGCCTTCTGTTTAGGCTAACTGTCTTGTCCCTCCCTAATCATCTGTGTCCTCTAGCTTGGGTATTGATTCCCACTTGTAATTAATGATTCAGTGGACTCACTATATCTTAGGAAAGAAAACATAATTTATGCTTACCTGATAAACTTATTTATTTCCGGATATAGTGAGTCCACGGCCTTCTCTTTATTCTCAGACAGTTTATTTTTATTTAAACCTCAGGCACCTCTGCACCTTTATGTTACTTCCTTTCTCCTTTGCTTCTAGTCGAATGACTGGAGGTTATAGGTAAGGGAGTGATATTTAACAGCTTTGCTGTGGTGCTCTTTGCCGCCTCCTGCTGGCCAGGAGGGATATTCCCACTAGTAATCAATGATTCCGTGGACTCACTATATCCGGAAATAAATACATTTATCAGGTAAGCATAAATTATGTTTTTTTTGCAAAAAGAGCTATCACTTTAAGTGCTATTGTAACTTATTTTAGTGTTAAGATTTAGTTTTTTTTTGTTTGTTTTTTGTGTTTTTTATTTTATGGGGCATGTAGTTTGTTGTTAGGTATTAGTTTATTATTTTTTGTAACTTAGCTTTTTTATTTTATTGTAACACACACATATATTTATATATATATATATATATATATATATATATATATATATATATATATATATATATATATATATATATATATATATAAAATATATATATTTTCTTAGGGAGTTTAATTTAGAGGGGGGTTTAGATGTTAGGTAGAGTAGGGTTAGATTGCGTTTGGGGTTGTTTATGTTTAATTTTTTAGATTTTTATTTTAACTTAGGGGGTTTAGTTTAGAGAGGGGTTGGGTGTTTGGTTAGTTTGCGTTTGGGGTATATTGCAGCATAGGGGTTAATGGTTAATTGCGGTGGGTATGTGGCGGCATAGGGGTTAATAGGTACTTGCAGTGTGTATGTGGCGGCATAGGGGTTAATAGTTAGGTACTTGCTGTGGGTATGTGGCGGTTTTGATGTTTATTAGTGTAGTGTTAGTTTGCGATCGTGGGGTACTTTGGTTTAGGGGTATTAGGATTAGTATTTATTAAAAGAACAAAAGGAGACTTGTTCCCTTTAAGAATACACAAATTAGCACTCGAGGTTGATAACTTGCAAATCAAATGTGATATGACAGTATATTTTGGTTCAACTTGTGAAACTAATTAAAACATAACTTTTATTCAGTGACTTATAAAATTAGGAAAAATTATTAAAACCACACTAAGGTCACCTCCTGTAGCCGAAATAGTGTCAATATAAATTGTGTCAGACCAAGTAAATATGGTGGTCAGACCAAGTAAATACGGTGGAGTTATACGAGTTTGTTTTATTGTCACTGATTCAGAGTTATAATTCTCTGTAGGCAACCTACAGTTACAGATATTTTGTTAATATTGTCAACCATTCATTGAAAATTATTGGAGTTTATATTATTATTACTGATTCAAGTTTATGGATCTCTGTAGGCTTCCTACAGTTATGGATATACTATTGGTATTATCAATACTGCATCACAGAATATAATTAAGGTAAAGATATAATTGTTATCACATCATAGTGATGTATAGAGGTACATTTTCAAGCTTATAGTGTACCCTGTAGTTGATACTGGTTTTACTTGATAACCTTTATATTGGTATTCAGGATGGTTGTTCTATTGAGGTGAAACCAAATATAGATCAATCTGGTATAGAACAGTTGATCTAGTACTAGTGTTACTTTATAACCTTAATATTTAGTATTAAAAATTATTCTTTTGAATATGATGGGGCCAGTTGGCTCACTACCAACGAAATTAATCTAAAATTCGACATCCCCCAAAAACTCACATTTGAATCAATGAGATTACGGTCCATTTTACACAGTTGGGGGTTTACCACCTCGACCCCTAGGGATATGACCTTATGGGAAACAAGATGGAAGGCAGGCCTACAGAGACAGAGACCTATACAAAATCTGTGGAAAGAGGTACTAGATCTGTGTGACAAACTTGGCATCCCAACAGTACGAACCCCAGATAGATGCTTACTCCACATAGACCTTCCCCCGGAGCACAAAGGCCCAAAAACACCTATTCATATATCTCATGATGGCAACGAAACTCGCTTTGGCGAAACACTGGAAGCAGCAGGTTACCGCACCACTACACAAAGTGTTGGAAATTATCAATTACATCAGAGGCATGGGGGAGGTAGTTTCTATTAATAGAGGCACCCTTGACTTGTACTCTCAGATATGGGAGCCCTGGAACTCTCTATACGCAAAAACTAGAGGCTAGAATAGACTATGATGCTTCCCCTGTTGAGAGTACCCCAGAACTTTCCTCTCTCTCTTTCTCTTCAATATTCTTTTCATTTCCCCCTTCCCTGAGCTGCTCCCTTCCCCTTCTTTCCCCTACTCCCCTCTCCCATACACACCTGATTTTGTATGTTTTGCTCTGATGAAATCGCAGATGCTTGATGATGGCTGTGACTGGATCAATGCTTGCTCATATGTTATTACCTTTGTTACCTAAAATTATGTGGTTTAAACCCACAGTTATGGGAAGCAGTACCCATACTATGCTAATGTTTATGCTTATCTACACGGTTTTCCTTATGTTTACTGCACTAAAAAAGAAAATAGGCACTTCTATGGATGGCCTCCAAGGTTCAGACACCTGATTTACTGTTATACTCACTTCTATGTAAAGTGAATATGTTATTCCTAATTTGTCTGGACCTGCGGTCCTATCTACATTCTGTAATCTGCTCATTGTAATATGTTTGTTGCCTTCAATAAAAAATGTATTTATAAAAAAAATATATATATTCTATTGAGGTGTAGCCAAGTGTAGGTCAATTGCTCACATTTGTTACATTTGATATAGATTTATACAATATGTTACTACATCCAGTTTAATTTAGGCGCTACTGAATGTATTCACCAGGCTATATGGTGTTATGCCATTGTAAATATTGAATTGGTGATTGACTTCCCCACACACATTAGACTAAGAAATACAAATATACTTTGTGTCTAAGGAAATCTGATAGGATAAGTTAACGTTTGCGTGAATCAATCCGCTAGTGTTCTAAAAAATCTAATACTCAGATTTACTTAGGTGTAAAGTATAAACGATAAATACTAGAGTAGTGGTATACAGTACTTATCCCAACTTTTTAGAGATAAGATTACACAATCTATATCTTGGAAGCTTACTGAGAGTGGTTGATAGTTACGTGGTATTCCACTGGTATACTAAAATCTCTGCTGCTTAAGTATCCTTAGATATAGAGTAGCGTTATAACTTAAGTTACCAGTAGTACCACGGTTAATCTTATCAGTGACCTAAATAGTTAATGTTGATACAGCTCAAATCCCTGTAATACAACAGCATCAAGACCTGATCCGATTAATATGCAACATAATTAAGCTAACAGTTACATGGAGGTTGCTAAGTGCTAACTAAAAACACAGGAGCTCCTAGGACTCCTCACCAAGACCCTATTCTTCCTGACATGTTTTGCCGTTACCGGCTTTTTCAAAGGAATTATAGGATTAGGAGTATTAGGATTAGTGGTTAGGCACAAGACAGTTCTATTCCAGGGATCCTTTACTATACATCACCAAAATGGTTGGCGATGCTGGGTGTTATCTATAGCCAGCATCGCTGACCAATGGCATGCATAGTAAATGCCTCTCGGCGATGACAATATGTCGGCAGCTTGGAATATTTCAACAGACTCGCTTGACATAGCGGCGGATCCCTTGTAATATTATCATTGGGGCCTCCATCTGTAGCACATTGTATGGAAGTAGAAGGTCTTATGGTAGCAGTATCAGACGCAGTACTTTTTGCTCGTTTTTATTTTCATCCTCTCTAGTTATCCATGCTCCAACAGTGGTCAAAGGATTGTTTCCATCTGGAACAGCAAATACAGCTTAGTTCTTCAGTTCAAACATTCTCTCTTATGGAGGGAAAGTCCCTATTTGACCCTTGGAGCTTCTTTTCTTCAGCCTGTCTGGACCGTAGTCACTACGGATGCAAGTCTGATGGGTTGGGGTACTGTTTGGAAGTCTTGAAGAGCGCATTCTAGAACTTTGTGTGATTCTTCTGGGCCTTCAGGTGTGGCCTCTTCTCAAACAGGAGAAATGAATTTGGTTCCAGTCAGACAATGTCACTGCAACAGCGTGCATCAGTCATCAAGTAAGGACCAAAGTGCCCTTAGCTATGTGAGAGATATCTCAAATTCTGTCTTGGGCAGAGGAAAACCACTGCACCCTATCGGACATTTACATTCCAAGAGTGAAGAATTGGGAATCAGATTACCTAAGTCGTCAGTACGTCCATCCAGGGGAATGGTCTCTTCATCAGGACATGTTTGAATAAATAGGCCTGAGGTAGGGTATGCCAGAAAAAGATCTCATGGCGCCCAAATTGAACCACAATCTTCCGGTTTATTGCTCCAGGTCAAGAGATCCTAGAGCTTACATGATAGATGCTCTAGTCTGCCCTTGGAACTTTAGTCTAGCATATCTATTCCTCTCTTTGTTCTTCCTTTAAAAGTCATTGCAAGAATCAAACAGGAATCTGTTTCTGCAATTCTCATGGCTCTGGTCTGGCCCCGGACAACTTGGTATGCGGACCTAATACAGATGTAATTTCTTCCTCCATGGGCTCTACCCCTAAGGAAATATCTGCTGTCTCAAGGACCCTTGTATCATCCATATGTCAAATCCCTGAATTTGACAGTGTTAAAGGGACCCTAAACACCATCTGTTTTAATGTAATTATAATTTTTTTTAATCTATTTTGCTTTGTTTTATATATTATTTCTTTCTTTATTTCTTTATTTAGCATCTGCACATTTTTATTTTATTTTCAATAATACCCCTAAACCACCGCCTACTGAATGCAGTGCTGGCTGACATGTTGTAATGCACGTTCTATGCGATACACAATGCGCACTCCCTTCTTCACTTGCATGCGCATACAAAGTAAAGGGACTTTAAACACTTGCCATTAGGTTATTTTGTTTTTTTTATTCATAATGTTTCTTTTGTTTTTTTAAATGCAATTTGCTATTTATTTTTATTATATGTTTACTTTTTTTTTCTTTTTTTACATTTATTTCACTTTCTGACCGCTCCGTGCAGACATGGCAGAAAGTTATGTGTAGACAAACCTCCCAGAAGTCTCTGCTTTGCTGTGAGCGCGCACGTATGTAGAGTTGTAGACAGCACACTGAGCACAGCATGACTAAAACTACTGCTGCTGTAAAGTTTGCGGCGATTATCTTAGTGTTTTTCCCTAAATAGTATATTTTGAACTGGCCTCATCTGTAAGCTAATAATTCATTATCATTTTTAAAAACAAAATGTATTTACCCTATTTTTTAATCATACTTGTAGTGCGAGTGAAAGAGGGACCGCCCAACACACTGCTCAGGGAGACAGCTGCTGTCTCATAAATATACTCTTATCTTTTACCCCTCTGTTTTTTCTATCCAAGCTCCCGGAGTCCCGCTCAGTTTATTGCACATCTTATGCAGCTCACGCTCTCTGTGCACCTCAGGTTAAGCTTGAACACCTCCGCCAGTTACATAGGGAGGTTTTAGCAACTCTGGATGACTATGACCCTATTATGGTACCACCAGAGAAGTTCTCGCTTACACTGATGTTTTTCCGGTTCCTGAGAGAATCTCGGAGATTATAAAGAAGGAGTGGGACAGACCGGGTATACCGTTCTCTCCTCCTAATTTCAAGAAAATGTATCCCATATCAGACACCATTCGGGACTCTTGGCACACTGTCCCTAAGGTGGAGGGAGCTATATCTACCCTGGCTAAGCGTACAACTATTCCTATTGAGGACAGTTGTGCTTTCAAAGACCCTATGGATACGAAGTTAGAGGGTCTTCTAAAGAAATGATTTATTCATCAGGGTTTTCTTTTACAACCGACAGCCTGCATTGTTCCAGTTACTACTGCAGCGGCTTTCTGGTTTGATGCTCTGGAAGAGTCTCTTAAGGTTGAGACCCCTTTAGAGGATATTTTTGATAGAATTAAGGCTCTCAAGCTAGCTAATTCTTTTATTACAGATGCCGCCTTTCAAATTGCTAAATTTGCGGCGAAAAATGCAGGATTTGCCATTTTAGCGCGTAGAGTGTTATGGTTAAAATCATGGTCTGCGGATGTGTCATCTAAGTCAAAGCTCTTGGCTATTCCTTTCAAGGGTAAAAACCTATTCGGGCCTGAGTTGAAGGAAATCATTTCTGATATTACTGGAGGTAAAGGTCATGCTCTACCTCAGGATAAGTCTGTTAAGATGAGGGGTAAACAAAATAATTTTAAGGGAGTACCCTCTTCTTCCTCTTCCTCCACAAAGCAGGAAGGGAATTTTGCTGAGGCCAAGTCTGTCTGGAGACCCAATCAGGCTTGGAACAAGGGTAAACAACCTAAGAAGCCTGCTGCTGCTACCAAGACATCATGAAGAGGCGGCCCCCGATCCGGGATCGGATCTAGTAGGGGACAGACTTTCCTTCTTTGCCCAGGCACTGGAAATTGTGACCCACGGGTATCAACTGGAATTCAAAGAATTTCTCCCAAGGGGGAGATTTCTTCTTTCACAATTGTCTGTAGACCAGATAAAAAGAGAGGCGTTCTTAAGTTGTGTAAAAGACCTCTCTACTATGGGAGTAATTCGTCCCGTTCCAAGACTGGAACAGGGTCAGGGGTTTTACTCAAATCTTTTCGTGGTTCCCAAAAAAGAGGGAACTTTCAGACCCATTTTAGATCTCAAGAGTCTAAACAAGTTTCTCAGAGTCCCATCGTTCAAGATGGAGACTATCCGAACAATTTTACCAATGATCCAGGAGGGTCAATATATGACTACCGTGGACCTGAAGGATGCATACCTTCATATTCCTATTCACAAGGATCATCATCGGTACCTAAGATTTTCCTTCCTGGACAAACATTTTCAGTTCGTGGCTCTTCCCTTCGGGTTGGCCACAGCACCCAGGATCTTCACAAAGGTTCTAGGGTCCCTTCTGGCAGTTCTCAGGCCGCGGGGCATAGCAGTGGCACCTTATCTAGATGATATCTTGATTCAGGCGTCAACTTATCATCTAACAAAGTCTCATACAGACACAGTGTTGTCCTTTCTGAGAACTCAGGGTTGGAAGGTGAACCTAGAAAACCTAGAACCACAGACAAAGGTTCCCTTCTTGGGAACTCTGATAGATTCTATAGCAATGAAGATTTTTCTGACGGAGGTCAGAAAGTCAAAAATTCTAAATACTTGTCGAGCCCTTCAGTCCAATCCTCGCCCATCAGTGGCTCTGTGTATGGAGGTAATTGGATTGATGGTGGCGACAATGAACATTATTCCGTTTGCTCGGTTTCATCTCAGACCACTGCAACTGTGCATGCTCGGTCAGTGGAATGGGGACTATACAAATTTATCTCCTCCGATAAATCTGGATCAAGAGACCAGAAACTCTCTTCTTTGGTGGTTGTCGCCGGATTATCTGTCCCAGGGGACGTGTTTCAGCAGACCCTCGTGGGTGATGGTGACAACATACGCCAGTCTACTAGGCTGGGGTGCAGTCTGGAATTCCCTGAAGGCTCAGGGTGTATGGACTCAGTTGGAGTCTCTACTTCCAATCAATATTCTGGAATTGAGAGCAATATTCAATGCGCTTCAGACGTGGCCTCAGTTGGCTTCGGCCAAATTCATCAGATTCCAGTCGAACAACATCACAACTGTGGCTTACATCAATCATTAGGGAGGAACGAGGAGTTCCTTAGCGATGACAGAAGTATCCAAGATAATTCAATTGGCGGAGACCCACTCTTGTTATCTGTCAGCAATCTACATCCCAGGAGGGGACAACTGGGAAGTGGACTATTTAAGCCGACAGGCTTTTCATCCGGGGAAGTGGGAACTCCATCCGGAGGTATTTGCCTCACTGATTCTCCGATGTGGCAAACCGGAATTGGATCTGATGGCGTCTCGACAGAATGCCAAGCTCCCAAGATACGGATCCAGGTCGAGGGATCCTCAGGCCGAACTAGTAGATGCCTTGGCAGTGCCTTGGTCGTTCAACCTGGCTTATGTGTTTCCACCGTTTCCTCTCCTTCCCCGGGTGATTGCTTGCATCAAACAGGAGAGAGCTTCAGTAATTCTAATCGTGGCCACGCAGGACTTGGTATGCAGATCTAGTGGACATGTCCTCTCTGCCTCCGTGGAAACTCCCAGTGAGACAGGACCTTCTCATTCAAGGTCCTTTCCAACATCCATATCTAATTTCTCTGCAGCTGACTGCTTGGAGATTGAACGCTTGATTTTATCTAAGCGGGGATTCTCTGATGCGGTCATTGATACGTTGATTCAGGCTCGTAAGCCCGTCAATAGAAAGATCTATCATAAGATATGGCGTAAATATCTTTTTTGGTGTGAATGCAAAGGCTACTCATGGAGTAAGGTTAGGATTCCCAGGATTCTGTCTTTTCTCCAAGAAGGATTGGAGAAAGGGTTATCAGCGAGTTCCTTAAAGGGACAAATTTCTGCTTTGTCAATTTTGCTACACAAACGTTTGGCAGATGTTCCAGACGTTCAGTCTTTTTATCAGGCTCTAACCAGAATTAATTCTGTGTTTAGACCAATTGCTCCACCCTGGAGTTTTAATTTAGTTCTTAGTGTTCTTCAAGGGGTTCCGTTTGAATCCATGCATTCCATAGATATTAAGTTGTTATCTTGGATAGTTTTGTTTTTGGTTGCTATTTCTTCTGCTAGTAGAGTTTCTGAGCTTTCAGCACTACAATGTGACTTGCCTTATCTTATCTTTCATTCTGATAAGGTGGTTTTACGTACCAAACCTGGGTTCCTTCCTAAGGTTGTTTCAAATAAGAATATTAATCAGGAAATTGTTGTTCCTTCTTTATGTCCTAATCCTTCTTCTAAGAAGGAGCGTCTGTTGCATAACTTGGACGTGGTCCGTGCCTTGAAATTTTACTTGCAGGCGACTAAGGATTTCCATCAATCATCTTCAATATTCATTGTTTTTTCTGGAAAGCGTAGGGGTCAGTAAGCTACGGCTACTTCTCTTTCTTTTTGGCTGAAGAGTATCATCTGCCTGGCATATGAAAGAATTACGGCTCATTCTACTAGGGCTGTGGCTTCCTCATGGGCATTTAAAAATGATGCTTCTGTTGAACAGATTTGCAAGGCTGCGACTTGGTCGTCTTTTCATACTTTTTCCAAATTTTACAAATTTGATACTTTTGCTTCTTCTGAGGCTGGTTTTGGGAGAAAGGTTCTTCAAGCAGTGGTGCCTTCTGTTTAGGCATCTGTCTTGTCCCTCCCTTTCATCCGAGTCCTGTAGCTTTGGTATTGTATCCCACAAGTAAGGATGAAATCCGTGGACTCGTCAGATCTTGTAGAAGAAAAGTAAATTTATGCTTACCTGATAAATTAATTTCTTCTACGATATGACGAGTCCACGGCCCACCCTGTCATTTTTAAGACAGATTTAGTTTATATTATATTTTTTACAAACTTCAGTCACCTCTGTACCTTTGGCTTTTCCTTTCTCTTCCTAACTTCGGTCGAATGACTGGAGGTAGAGGGAAGGGAGGAGCTATATATACAGCTCTGCTGTGGTGCTTTTTGCCACTTCCTGTTAGCAGGAGGATAAATCCCACAAGTAAGGATGAAATCCGTGGACTTGTCATATCGTAGAAGAAATTAATTTATCAGGTAAGCATAAATTTACTTTTTGTTTACCCAGCCCCTTTCAGTGGGTGTCCCAGACTACCTCATCAACAGTGCTAAACTGTGAGCTTCTAAGTAACTTTTTAAAAGGTTTTATACTGGATTTTTAGATCAGTATCTGTGCATATTCTTCTTTATACTAGTGTCTATTACATGCAGTTATATGAAAATTGGTGTACACTGTCCCCTTCAGGAACACCTACTTCACAATTTGGGTGTAGTCAGAGCCTTAAAATTCTATCTTTAGGCTATCTTTAGACAGACTTCTAGCTTCTTTGCCACATTTCATTTCCCAGAAAGGGTCAAAAGGCGGTGACCCTGGCATCATGGCTAAAGCAGACTATGTGTAAGGCGTACTTGGTTGCGGGAAAACCAGCTCCAAAACAAGTAACTGCTCATTGGCTGATTTTACATTTTTAGCCAATAGGAATGCAAGGTACCCCGATATAAAAGGGGTACCTTGCATTCAAGCTTTAGTGTGCGGCAGACGATCGCAAGAAGAAAAGTTTCCACAGCAGATGTCATTGCGGTCACAGATCCTGCTCCACCTCAGCTCCACGACCCCTGGATAAAGATAGAAGATGGCTATGCGTCACCAGGATGAAGATTGAAGATGGAGCCGCCTGGAAGAAGACCTTCACCGCCGGACTTCAGGAAGGTGAGTACCTATGTCTGGGTTAATGTTAGTTTTTTTTTTGTTTGTTTTTTTTTTAGATTAGGGCTTTTTATTTTTTTTTATTGGGCACTAAAGATCTGATTGCCCTTTTAAGGGCAATGTCCATACAAATGCCCCTTTAGGGGCAATGGGTAGATTACATTTTTTGAGTTAGGTCTTTTTATTTTGGGGGGTTGGGTGGGTGATTGTAGGGTTTTACTGTTAGGGGTTAATTTGTATTTTTAATGTAAAATAGCTGTTAAACTTAGGGCTATGCCATACAAAAGCCCCTTTTAAGGGCTATTGGTAGTTTGGTGTCAGATTAGGGGGTGTTTTTATTTTGGGGTGGCTTTTTTGTTTTTATAGGGGTATTAGATTAGGTTTAATTTTTTTTGTTATTTTGTGTAATTTTAGGTTTTGTTATTTTGTTTAATTTTAGATTTTGTTATTTTTTTGTAATTTTATGTTTTTTGGATTTTTTTCCGTATTGTTAGGATATTTTAATTTTGTAATTTAGGTTTTTTTAGTTTTGGTATCTTTTATTATTTTAAAATAGTAATGTTAAGTTTAGTTATAGTTTAAGCTTTTTTTTTTTTATTTCACAGGTAAGTTTTTATTTATTTTAAGGTAGATATGTTGTAACTTTAATTTAAAGTTAGCCTGTGTTAGGTTTAGGGGTTAATAGGTTTATTTAGGAAGTTACAATGTTGGGGGTCGGCAGTTTAGGGGTTAATAGGTTTATTTAGTGTTGGTGATCTGGGGCTTGGCGGTTTAGGGGTTAATAGGTTTATTTAGAGAGTTGCGATGTAGGGGATGGCGGTTTAGAGGTTAATAGCTTTATTTAGTGTTAGTGATGCGGGGGTTAAATTTAGGTAGTCGCGATGTGGGTGGGCGGCTGATTAGGGGTTAATAGGTTTATAATCGTATTTGCGAGGCAGGGGGATGGCGGTTTATGGGTTAATAGGTAGTTTATGGGTGTTAGTGTACTTTGTAACATATTTTTTTTTTTTTTTTTTTATTGAGGAAAGATAAATTTATACATGTCATAAATATGAAGTATTGCAGCATACACCAGATGCACAGCATATCATATAGAGAAGTTAATACAGTATTCATCTGTTGCACAAAAGTCCTCATTTTTCTTTCTTTTTTTTTTGACCCCATAACACACAAATACAGGTCACTCTTGGACCCTAACTGTTAGCTTATTAAAAGTCCAGGGGGTCATACTAGAAACTTAGAATTAAAAGGAAAACAAAAAAGGATAAGAAAATGTAACACACACAAAGAGGTAAGTATACAAAAAGAGATGGAATGGACTGGGCCCTCCTGCATCAGTCTGGAAAAGAATATTCTATGTCTTATCATTATACAAACTAACATAACCCCAAACATGAGGATAAAACTGCTGCTCATTATGTACCAGGTCTGGGAGTTAAAATTGTGATGGATGCACAAAAATTTAATAGCAACCTCATTGTCTGCCGCGCAATTGAGTTATGTGTAGTCCACAGTTAAATATGATAGTACATTTTATAGTCTACCTGCCCTTCATCCAATTCTATTTACATTAAAGCCCACAGCACATTATATAATGCAAGTAATGACCTGTTTCACCCGGTGCCCCGGCCGCTGGCCACCAGGCTAATGTATGACAAAACAATCTGTGGGTATGTACTGTGTTGTCCCAGTGTCTGATGCTATTGCCTATTATGTTCCCCCAGGGACCCCCCCCCCCCCCGTATCCCCAACAGGAACTGTGACAAATAGAGTGTTATGATATTGATCGAAAAGCAGCATCGCAATAATATTATTAGGTGCACTGCAGTATATTTATCATAGGAAGATGTCTTGTGGAGCCCAATAGTGTGGAGAAGTTGCTAATCACAGCGTACAATGAACTCAAACTTATTAACAGACAAGAGGCTAAAACATATATAACAAAATAACTAGGGTAGGGACCGACATTTTGCTAGATGTCATCATGTGTTATATTATGTTATGCCAACAGTCACCATTTACCCATTTGGGATTGTTCCAATGTTATTATGTGAATCTTTGAGTAGGGTATTAGGCGGATGTTTCCGCAAAAGCAAAAAAGGTCTTTACATAGTCGCCGGGTCTGTTGGTAATTGTAAAGTGTCCGGCTTTGCTTGAGTTGGATCTGGAAACAGACATTGTGGAACAGTGGTGTCCAATATGGCTGGCCATGTGAATAGAAGTTTCGGATCGATCGCTACCTCCTGGAGAGCTCCCCCGGCACCTCCTCCAACTACCGCAAGCAAGGTAAGCGCCTTCCTCCACTGAGGATAGATAGAACTGCCGGGTGGATCCAGGATCTCATAGCTAGTTGGACATGTTAGCTCCGGGTCCGCTGAGCGTGAGCCATCTGACATCTTCACATCTGACCCGGCCCTCTGGGATTCGCGGGGTAAGATGGCTACCGGGGGACCCTCTTGTTTGCATATCTTAGTGGGGACAGGTTTTGTAGCGTTATCGGCTGGTGCAAGGGTAAAGAACTTCATCAGGTTGTCAAACGGGGCCTTATCAATTAATTGTTGGCACAGTATTTCAAACTTGCACCATCGTGCTGACTGGCTTACGTGTGCTATTGTCTCTCCCATAGCGGCCATCTTGTCCATGCTGAGTTAGGCACTGTATACTTGTGTTGCTATTTGTGCAGAAGGAAGGTTTGTATACGTCCACAGGTAAGTAGCTTCTTGTATCTCAATGCGTTATTAGGAAGATAAAAGTCAGTAGGGCAGATTCCTTCTGCCTGCACTGGTTACCCGGAGGAGCCGGGGAGGGTCGCTACCTATAAGCAGGCCGCCGCCCAAGGTCTTGCTCGTCCAAACTAAAGCTCCGATATCATGGAAACAACAAAACCACTGATATGTTATGATCACCGCTGCTTCAGTGGCTCTTATATAATAAGATGACTGGGTGTTAAGGTTGTTAATAGCCCCTAAATCGACGGATTATAGAGAGTTCCTTCAGAGCTTATAGTTGATGCGTCCTGTCAGGAACGCTGCTTGGACACGCCCCTCTGTAACATATTTTTTATGAGTTTTGTGAAACATTTTTGTTTCGCAAAATTCATAACTTCTGGTCTTTGATTGCGGAATGGATCGTTGTGGTATAGGGCATAACGATTACGTTAAAGCCGTAACATGTGACTTGTAATACCGGGGGGGTGACCATTTCGCACTCAAAGACCATTTTTGTAGCGGTAAAGCCGTACTGCACAACTTGTAATCTCCATCATTGTGCTGATTTTTAGACTCCTAACCAAGCCCCGCTGTGCCAGATGTAGACAAATGTTTACAAACTCCTGAGGGCTCCTGTTTATATTATCTGTCTTAATATGCAGGAAAGGGGGGGGGGGGGGTTTGGAGTGTCTACTCTTTTTGTTTACCCAGCCCCTTTTAGTGGGTGTCCCAGACTACCTCATCAACAGTGCTAAACTGTGAGCTTCTAAGTAAGTTTTGGAAAGGTTTTATCCTGGATTTTTAGATCAGTATCTGTGCATATTCTTCTTTATATTAGTGTCTATTACATGCAGGTATATGAAAATTGGTGTACACTGTCCCCTTAAGGAACGCCTACTTCAGAATTTGGGTGTAGTCAGAGCCTTAAAATTCTATCTTCAGGCTATCTTCAGACAGACTTCTAGCTTGTTTGTCCAATTTTCAGGTCCCAGAAAGGTCAAAAGGCCACAGCGGTGACCCTGGCATCATGGCTAAAGCAGACTATGGGGGATATTTATCAAGCCGTCAACCGCAAATACGCTGGAATTCCTACAAAGCCTACAGAACGGCAAAAGTTGAAGTCTGTGACGTAACATAAGATCCGCCGGTCTTAATCCGACACAGATCGATGCTTATGTCATTACATATGTTCAGAATACACATTCAGCACTATTTGACACTTTTTTGAAGTTATCAAATAGTTAACAGGTATGCTCGCGGCTATTCTGGCCCAGCGTACCTGGTTTTCAATCTGCCACCCTGAAGGCTGCGGATGCCATAGGCATCAATGGGAGTCTGAAAGCAGCGAAAGATTATGTTCGATGCTGCCAGATATCTCATTCATTTATATGGTAGAAAACCAGTTACGTTTACACCTAACACCCTAACATAAGCCCCAAGTCTAAACACCGCTAATCTGCGGCCCCCGACATCGCTGCAAAACCTAAATAAAATGTAATAACCCCTATCCCGCCGCTCCTGGACCCCGCCACCACTAAATAAACATATTAACCCCTAAACCTTGGCCTCCCACATCGCTACCATTAACTAAACCTATTAACCCCTAAACCGCCATCCCCCCACATTGCCATAAACTAAATTAAGCTATTAACCCCTAAACCTAACAAGCCGCTAAGCTGCTAACTTTACATTAAAGGGACAGTCTACCATAGAATTGTTATTGTTTTGAAAGATAGATAATCCCTTTATTACCCATCCCCCAGTTTTGCACAACCAACACAGTTACATTAATATATTTTTTACCTCTGTGATTACCTTGTATCTAGGAACCTTCTTCCAGCCCCCTGATCACATGACTGTGACTGTTTATTATCTATTGTTTTAAATTTAGCATTGTTTTGTGCTAAATCTTAAATAACCCCCTGTGCCTGAACACAGTGTTATCTATATGGCCCACGTGTACTTTCTGTCTCTTTGTGTTGAAAAGAGATTTAAAAAGCATGTGATAAGAGGCAGCCCTCAAAGGCTTAGAAATTAGCATATGAGCCTACCTATGTTTAGTTTAAACTAAGAATACCAAGAGAAAAAAGCAAATTTGATGATACAAGTAAATTGGAAAGTTAAATAAAAATAAAAAGTCCAATCTGAATAATGAAAGTTTAATTTATACTAGACTGTCCCTTTAAAATTACAACATCCCTATCTTAAAATAAATTTAAACTTACCTGTAGAATTAAAAGAAACTAATTATAACCTATTAATTAACCTACCCTAACTATTCTACTAAAATTACATTAAACTACCAATTAAATTAACTATATTACATATTTAAAAACCCTAACCCTACTCAAATTATTTAAATCTACTATTAAAAATTACTGTTACAAAAATAAAAAACACTAAATTATGGGGGAAAAAACCCCACATTATCAAAAATAAAAACGAATTACACCTAATCTAATAGCCCTATCAAAATAACCCCCCCCCCCCAAAATAAAACCCCCTAGCCTACAATAAATTACCAATGGCCCTTAAAACACCCCCCAATAGTAAAACCCACCACCCAACCAACCAACCCACCCCCAAATAAAAAGCCTATCTAAAAAACATAATATCCCCATTGCCCTGAAAAGGGCATTTGTATGGGCATTGCCCTTAAAAGGGCATTTAGCTCTTTTACCTGCCCAGACCTTACTCTAAAAATAAAACCCACCCAAAAAACTTTTAATAAACCTTACACTAACCCCCGACGAACCACTTACAGTTTTTGAAGTTCCGCTTGAAGGATCCATCCAGCCGGCAAGAAGTCTTTATCCGGGCGGCCTCTTCCATCTTTATCCATCCGGCGAAGTCTTCATCCATGCGGCCTCTTCTATCTTCAGCCATCTGGCGCAGAGCGGGTCCATCCTGAAGACATCCGGCGCGGGGCTCCTCTTCAGTACGGTCGCCGCCGTAAACTGGAACTTGAATGCAAGTGACGTCATCCACGATGGCGTCCCTTGCATTCCTATTGGCTGAAAGGTTCCAATCAGCCAATAGGATGAGAGATCAATCCTATTGGCTGTTCAAATCAGCCAATAGGATTGAGCTCTCATCCTATTGGCTGATAGGAACAGCCAGTAGGATTTTAGAAGCTCGAATCCTATTGGCTGATTTTAACCTTTCAGCCTATAGGAATGCAAGGGACTCCATCTTGGATGATGTCACTTGCAATCAAGTTCCAGTTTACGGCGTTGACCGTATTGAAGAGGAGCTCCGCGCCGGATGTCTTCAGGATGGACCCGCTCCGTGCTGGATGGATGAAGATAGAGGCTGCATGGATGAAGACCTCGCCAGATGGATGAAGATGGAAAAGGCCGCCCGGATGAAAACTTCTTGCCGGCTGGATGGATCCTTCAAGTTGAACTTCAAAAACTGTAAGTGGATCGTCGGGGGTTATTGAAGGGGTTTTTGGGTGGGTTTTATTTTTAGAGTAGGGTCTGGGCAGGTAAAAGAGCTAAATGCCCTTTTAAGGGCAATGCCCATACAAATGCCCTTTTCAGGGCAATGGGGAGCTTAGGTTTTTTAGATAGACTTTTCATTTGGGGGGGTGGGTTGGTTGGGTGGTGGGTTTTACTGTTGTGGGGTGTTTGTATTTTTTTTATTTTTTTTACAGGTGAAAGAGCTGATTTCTTTGGGGCAATGCCTGGCAAAAGGCCCTTTTAAGGGCCATTGGTAGTGTATTGAAGGCTAGGGTTTTTTTATTTGGGGGGGCTTTTTTATTTTGATAGGGCTATTAGATTAGGTGTAATTCGTTTTTATTTTTGATACCGTGGTTTGTTTGTTTTTGTAATTTAGTGTTTTTTTATTTTTTGTAACTTAGCGTTTTTTTTGTTTGTAATTTTTAATAGTAGATTTAAATAATTTGAGTAGGGTTAGGGTTTTTTAATATGTAATATAGTTAATTTTTTTTTTTTTTTTTTTTTAAATAATTTTTCTCTTACAAGGTGTATCCAGTCCACGGATTCATCCTTACTTGTGGGATATTCTCATTCCCTACAGGAAGTGGCAAAGAGAGCACACAGCAGAGCTGTCCATATAGCTCCCCCTCAGGCTCCGCCCCCCCAGTCATTCTCTTTGCCGCTGTAACAAGTAGCATCTCCACGGGAGGGTAAAGTGAATGTGGTGTTAGATGTGTAGTTTTTATTTCTCCAACATAGGTGTGTCCGGTCCACGGCGTCATCCTTACTTGTGGGATATTCTCCTCCCCAACAGGAAATGGCAAAGAGCCCAGCAAAGCTGGTCACATGATCCCTCCTAGGCTCCGCCTACCCCAGTCATTCTCTTTGCCGTTGTACAGGCAACATCTCCACGGAGATGGCTTAGAGTTTTTTAGTGTTTAACTGTAGTTTTTATTATTCAATCAAGAGTTTGTTATTTTGAAATAGTGCTGGTATGTACTATTTACTCAGAAACAGAAAAGAGATGAAGATTTCTGTTTGTATGAGGAAAATGATTTTAGCAACCGTAACTAAAATCCATGGCTGTTCCACACAGGACTGTTGAGAGCAATTAACTTCAGTTGGGGGAACAGTATGCAGTCTCTTGCTGCTTGAGGTATGACACATTCTAACAAGACGATGTAATGCTGGAAGCTGTCATTTTCCCTATGGGATCCGGTAAGCCATGTTTATTACGATCGTAAATAAGGGCTTCACAAGGGCTTATTAGACTGTAGACTTTTTTTGGGCTAAATCGATTCATTATTATCACATATTTAGCCTTGAGGAATCATTTTATCTGGGTATTTTGATATAATAATATCGGCAGGCACTGTATTAGACACCTTATACCTTAGGGGCTTTCCCAAAGCATAAGCAGAGCCTCATTTTCGCGCCGGTGTGGCGCACTTGTTTTTGAGAGGCATGGCATGCAGTCGCATGTGAGAGGAGCTCTGACACTTAGAAAAGACTTTCTGAAGGCGTCATTTGGTATCGTATTCCCCTTTGGGCTTGGTTGGGTCTCAGCAAAGCAGATACCAGGGACTGTAAAGGGGTTAAAGTTTAAAACGGCTCCGGTTCCGTTATTTTAAGGGTTAAAGCTTCCAAATTTGGTGTGCAATACTTTTAAGGCTTTAAGACACTGTGGTGAAAATTTGGTGAATTTTGCACAATTCCTTCATGTTTTTTCGCAATTGCAGTAATAAAGTGTGTTCAGTTTAAAATTTAAAGTGACAGTAACGGTTTTATTTTAAAACGTTTTTTGTACTTTGTTATCAAGTTTATGCCTGTTTAACATGTCTGAACTACCAGATAGACTGTGTTCTGAATGTGGGGAAGCCAGAATTCCTATTCATTTAAATAAATGTGATTTATGTGATAATGACAATGATGCCCAAGATGATTCCTCAAGTGAGGGGAGTAAGCATGGTACTGCATCATTCCCTCCTTCGTCTACACGAGTCTTGCCCACTCAGGAGGCCCCTAGTACATCTAGTGCGCCAATACTCCTTACTATGCAACAATTAACGGCTGTAATGGATAATTCTGTCAAAAACATTTTAGCCCAAATGAACACTTGTCAGCGTAAGCGCGGCTGCTCTGTTTTAGATACTGAAGAGCATGGCAACGCTGATACTAATATCTCTGAAGGGCCCCTAACCCAGTCTGATGGGGCCAGGGAAGTTTTGTCTGAGGGAGAAATTACTGATTCAGGGAACATTTCTCAACAGGCTGAACCTGATGTGATTGCATTTAAATTTAAGTTGGAACATCTCCGCATTCTGCTTAAGGAGGTATTATCCACTCTGGATGATTGTGACAAGTTGGTCATCCCAGAGAAACTATGTAAAATGGACAAGTTCCTAGAGGTGCCGGGGCTCCCAGAAGCTTTTCCTATACCCAAGCGGGTGGCGGACATTGTTAATAAAGAATGGGAAAGGCCCGGTATTCCTTTCGTCCCTCCCCCCATATTTAAAAAATTGTTTCCTTTGGTCGACCCTAGAAAGGACTTATGGCAGACAGTCCCCAAGGTCGAGGGGGCGGTTTCCACTTTAAACAAACGCACCACTATACCCATAGAGGATAGTTGTGCTTTCAAAGATCCTATGGATAAAAAATTAGAAGGTTTGCTTAAAAAGATGTTTGTTCAGCAGGGTTACCTTCTACAACCAATTGCATGCATTGTCCCTGTCGCTACAGCCGCATGTTTCTGGTTCGATGAGCTGATAAAGGCGGTCGATAGTGATTCTCCTCCTTATGAGGAGATTATGGACAGAATCAATGCTCTCAAATTGGCTAATTCTTTCACCCTAGACGCCACTTTGCAATTGGCTAGGTTAGCGGCTAAGAATTCTGGGTTTGCTATTGTGGCGCGCAGAGCGCTTTGGTTGAAATCTTGGTCGGCTGATGCTTCTTCCAAGAACAAGCTACTTAACATTCCTTTCAAGGGGAAAACGCTGTTTGGCCCTGACTTGAAAGAGATTATCTCTGATATCACTGGGGGTAAGGGCCACGCCCTTCCTCAGGATCGGCCTTTCAAGGCAAAAAATAAACCTACTTTTCGTCCCTTTCGTAGAAACGGACCAGCCCGAGGTGCTACGTCCTCTAAGCAAGAGGGTAATACTTCTCAAGCCAAGCCAGCTTGGAGACCAATGCAAGGCTGGAACAAGGGAAAGCAGGCCAAGAAACCTGCCACTGCTACCAAGACTGCATGAAAAGTTGGCCCCCGATCCGGGACCGGATCTGGTGGGGGGCAGACTCTCTCTCTTCGCTCAGGCTTGGGCAAGAGATGTTCTGGATCCTTGGGCGCTAGAAATAGTCTCCCAAGGTTATCTTCTGGAATTCAAGGGACTTCCCCCAAGGGGGAGGTTCCACAGGTCTCAGTTGTCTTCAGACCACATAAAAAGACAGGCATTCTTACATTGTGTAGAAGACCTGTTAAAAATGGGAGTGATTCATCCTGTTCCATTAAGAGAACAAGGGATGGGGTTCTACTCCAATCTGTTCATAGTTCCCAAAAAAGAGGGAACGTTCAGACCAATCTTAGATCTCAAGATCTTAAACAAGTTTCTCAAGGTTCCATCGTTCAAGATGGAAACCATTCGAACTATTCTTCCTTCCATCCAGGAAGGTCAATTCATGACCACGGTGGATTTAAAGGATGCGTATCTACATATTCCTATCCACAAGGAACATCATCGGTTCCTAAGGTTCGCATTCCTGGACAAACATTACCAGTTCGTGGCGCTTCCTTTCGGATTAGCCACTGCTCCAAGGATTTTCACAAAGGTACTAGGGTCCCTTCTAGCTGTGCTAAGACCAAGGGGCATTGCTGTAGTACCTTACTTGGACGACATTCTGATTCAAGCGTCGTCCCTTCCTCAAGCAAAGGCTCACACGGACATTGTCCTGGCCTTTCTCAGATCTCACGGATGGAAAGTGAACGTGGAAAAGAGTTCTCTATCCCCGTCAACAAGGGTTCCCTTCTTGGGAACAATAATAGACTCCTTAGAAATGAGGATTTTTCTGACAGAGGCCAGAAAAACAAAGCTTCTAGACTCTTGTCGGATACTTCATTCCGTTCCTCTTCCTTCCATAGCTCAGTGCATGGAAGTGGTCGGGTTGATGGTAGCGGCAATGGACATAGTTCCTTTTGCGCGCATTCATCTAAGACCATTACAACTGTGCATGCTCAGTCAGTGGAATGGGGATTATACAGACTTGTCTCCGAAGATACAAGTAAATCAGAGGACCAGAGACTCACTCCGTTGGTGGCTGTCCCTGGACAACCTGTCACAAGGGATGACATTCCGCAGACCAGAGTGGGTCATTGTCACGACCGACGCCAGTCTGATGGGCTGGGGCGCGGTCTGGGGAGCCCTGAAAGCTCAGGGTCTTTGGTCTCGGGAAGAATCTCTTCTACCGATAAATATTCTGGAACTGAGAGCGATATTCAATACTCTCAAGGCTTGGCCTCAGCTAGCGAGGGCCAAGTTCATACGGTTTCAATCAGACAACATGACAACTGTTGCGTACATCAACCATCAGGGGGGAACAAGGAGTTCTCTAGCGATGGAAGAAGTGACCAAAATCGTTCTATGGGCGGAGTCTCACTCCTGCCACCTGTCCGCTATCCACATCCCAGGAGTGGAAAATTGGGAAGCGGATTTTCTGAGTCGTCAGACATTGCATCCGGGGGAGTGGGAACTCCATCCGGAAATCTTTGCCCAAGTCACTCAGCTGTGGGGCATTCCAGACATGGATCTGATGGCCTCTCGTCAGAACTTCAAAGTTCCTTGCTACGGGTCCAGATCCAGGGATCCCAAGGCGGCTCTAGTGGATACACTAGTAGCACCTTGGACCTTCAAACTAGCTTATGTGTTCCCGCCGTTTCCTCTCATCCCCAGGCTGGTAGCCAGGATCAATCAGGAGAGGGCGTCGGTGATCTTGATAGCTCCTGCGTGGCCACGCAGGACTTGGTATGCAGATCTGGTGAATATGTCATCGGCTCCACCTTGGAAGCTACCTTTGAGACGAGACCTTCTTGTTCAGGGTCCGTTCGAACATCCGAACCTGGTTTCACTCCAGCTGACTGCTTGGAGATTGAACGCTTGATCTTATCGAAGCGAGGGTTCTCAGATTCTGTTATCGATACTCTTGTTCAGGCCAGAAAGCCTGTAACTAGAAAGATTTACCACAAAATTTGGAAAAAATATATCTGTTGGTGTGAATCTAAAGGATTCCCTTGGGACAAGGTTAAGATTCCTAAGATTCTATCCTTCCTTCAAGAAGGATTGGAAAAAGGATTATCTGCAAGTTCCCTGAAGGGACAGATTTCTGCCTTGTCTGTGTTACTTCACAAAAAGCTGGCAGCTGTGCCAGATGTTCAAGCCTTTGTTCAGGCTCTGGTTAGAATTAAGCCTGTTTACAAACCTTTGACTCCTCCTTGGAGTCTCAATTTAGTTCTTTCAGTTCTTCAGGGGGTTCCGTTTGAACCCTTACATTCCGTTGATATTAAGTTATTATCTTGGAAAGTTTTGTTTTTAGTTGCAATCTCTTCTGCTAGAAGAGTTTCAGAATTATCTGCTCTGCAGTGTTCTCCTCCTTATCTGGTGTTCCATGCAGATAAGGTGGTTTTACGTACTAAGCCTGGTTTTCTTCCAAAAGTTGTTTCTAACAAAAACATTAACCAGGAGATTATCGTACCTTCTCTGTGTCCGAAACCAGTTTCAAAGAAGGAACGTTTGTTGCACAATTTGGATGTTGTTCGCGCTCTAAAATTCTATTTAGATGCTACAAAGGATTTTAGACAAACATCTTCCTTGTTTGTTGTTTATTCTGGTAAAAGGAGAGGTCAAAACGCAACTTCTACCTCTCTCTCTTTTTGGATTAAAAGCATCATCAGATTGGCTTACGAGACTGCCGGACGGCAGCCTCCCGAAAGAATCACAGCTCATTCCACTAGGGCTGTGGCTTCCACATGGGCCTTCAAGAACGAGGCTTCTGTTGATCAGATATGTAGGGCAGCGACTTGGTCTTCACTGCACACTTTTACCAAATTTTACAAGTTTGATACTTTTGCTTCTTCTGAGGCTATTTTTGGGAGAAAGGTTTTGCAAGCCGTGGTGCCTTCCATTTAGGTGACCTGATTTGCTCCCTCCCTTCATCCGTGTCCTAAAGCTTTGGTATTGGTTCCCACAAGTAAGGATGACGCCGTGGACCGGACACACCTATGTTGGAGAAAACAGAATTTATGTTTACCTGATAAATTACTTTCTCCAACGGTGTGTCCGGTCCACGGCCCGCCCTGGTTTTTTTAATCAGGTCTGATAATTTATTTTCTTTAACTACAGTCACCACGGTATCATATGGTTTCTCCTATGCAAATATTCCTCCTTAACGTCGGTCGAATGACTGGGGTAGGCGGAGCCTAGGAGGGATCATGTGACCAGCTTTGCTGGGCTCTTTGCCATTTCCTGTTGGGGAGGAGAATATCCCACAAGTAAGGATGACGCCGTGGACCGGACACACCGTTGGAGAAAGTAATTTATCAGGTAAACATAAATTCTGTTTTCTTCAATCAAGAGTTTGTTATTTTTAAAATAGTGCCGGTTTGTACTATTTACTCTGTGGCAGAAAGTGATGAAGATTTCTGCTGAGAGGAAAACGATATTAGCATGTTGTAACTAAAATCAATTGCTGTTCCCACACAGGACTGGGGAGTACCAGAAAACTTCAGTTGGGGGGAACAGTTTGCAGGCTTAACTGCTATAAGGTATGTTTCAGTCATTTTATTCTAGTCAAGACTTAGTAATGCTAGAAGACTGACAAGAATCCCCATGTGGGAAAGGTAAGCCATATTCTGAGACTTAGTATAGAAGGAAGGCTTATTTAAAAGGGCTCAAAACACTGGTGGACACTGTTAAGGGGCAATCGATTATTTTATAACAAAAATCTGATTTTTTTACAAGTTTTTATTACATTTGGAACGTTTTATGGGTTTTTTTTCCACATGGCATACATTTAGACACCTATTTAGGCTTGTGAAGACCCCACAACTCCAGAGTGGAGAGGGAGGGGGCCTAAATTTCGCGCCTCAATTGCGCAGTTGTTATTGCAGACAGCTTCATGCAGCTTCACGTGGAGGGTCCAAAGATTACTTGAGGACTTCATAGAGGCTTATTTTTGATCAAAACTAATCCCCAAGGAAGGTAGGGCCACAGCAGATTGCTGTGGCATGGTGCTGTAGTTTGCTAACCGGTTGCCAGCTTTACCTTGTTCCGGCCATTAAGGGGTTAATTGACTTGAAATTCACTGTGCAATCATTTCAAAGCATTAGGATCATATGGTGAAAATTTCATAAAGATTGGGTTATTTTTTGAGATTTAGTAAAAAAGTGTGCGCTTTTTATTACTTAAAGGCACAGTACTGTTTTTTCTAAAATTGTATTTTTCTGTATTTGAGTGCTGTCTAAGTCTGTTTAACATGTCTGAGCCTACAGATAGACGTTGCTCTATGTGTTTAGTAGCCATGGTGGAACCCCCTTTACATTTGTGTTTTAAGTGTGCTAATGTGTCTAAGCATTTTAAAGATCACAATGTTTCACTTATAAATGTATCCCAAGATGATTATTTAACAGAAGGTAATGAGGATAGCCCACCTTCCTCTCCCCATGTGTCGACACCAGTTACGCCCGCGCAAGCGATGCCTAGTACCTCTAGCGCATTGGCCCCTATTACATTACAACAATTAGCAGCAGTCATGGATAATTCCCTTGCAGCATTTTTATCCAAACTGCCATATTTTCCTAAAAAGCGTGATAGCTCGGTCTTAAGAACAGAGTGTGAGCAATCAGAAGCTTTGGAGGATTTATCTGTTGTACCCTCACAACACTCTGAAGTGTCGGTGAGGGATGTGCTGTCCGAGGGAAAAATTTCTGACACTGGAAAGGTTTCTCAGCGGGCAGAATCGGATTCCTTAGCGTTTAAATTTAAGCTGGAACACCTCCGCGTGCTGCTTAAGGAGGTATTAGCTACGCTGGACGATTGCGACCCCATAGTGGTCCCAGAGAAATTGTGTAAAATGGACAAATATCTGGAAGTCCCTGTATACACTGATGCGTTTCCGATCCTGAAGAGGGTGGCAGATATTGTGGATAGGGAGTGGGAGAGACTAGGTGTACCCTTTGTCCCCCCCCCCCCTATCTTTAAGAAAATGTTCCCCATTATTGATCCCAGGCGGGACGCATGGCAGACGGTCCCTAAAGTAGAGGGGGCAGTTTCAACACTAGCCAAGCGCACAACCATACCAATTGAAGACAGTTGTGCGTTCAAAGATCCTATGGATAAAAAATTGAAAGGTTTACTAAAGAAAATATTTGTGCAACAAGGTTTCTTTCTCCAGCCTATTGCCTGCATTATTCCTGTAACTACTGCAGCGGCTTTCTGGTTTGAGGCGCTGGAGGAGTCGCTCCAGACGGAGACCTCATATGATGAAATTATGGATAGAATTAAGGCGCTAAAGCTGGCTAATTCTTTTATCACAGATGCCGCTTTTCAATTAGCTAAGTTAGCGGAGAAAAATTCTGGTTTTGCCATCATGGCGCGCAGAGCGCTTTGGCTTAATTCATTTTTTTATTTGGGGGGGCTTTTTTATTTTGATAGGGCTATTAGATTAGGTGTAATTCGTTTTTATTTTTGATACCGTGGTTTGTTTGTTTTTGTAATTTAGTGTTTTTTTATTTTTTGTAACTTAGCGGTTTTTTTGTTTGTAATTTTTAATAGTAGATTTAAATAATTTGAGTAGGGTTAGGGTTTTTTAATATGTAATATAGTTAATTTTTTTTTTTTTTTTTTTTAAATAATTTTTCTCTTACAAGGTGTATCCAGTCCACGGATTCATCCTTACTTGTGGGATATTCTCATTCCCTACAGGAAGTGGCAAAGAGAGCACACAGCAGAGCTGTCCATATAGCTCCCCCTCAGGCTCCGCCCCCCCAGTCATTCTCTTTGCCGCTGTAACAAGTAGCATCTCCACGGGAGGGTAAAGTGAATGTGGTGTTAGATGTGTAGTTTTTATTTCTTCAATCAAGAGTTTGTTATTTTTAAAATAGTGCCGGTTTGTACTATTTACTCTGTGGCAGAAAGTGATGAAGATTTCTGCTGAGAGGAAAACGATTTTAGCATGTTGTAACTAAAATCAATTGCTGTTCCCACACAGGACTGGGGAGTACCAGAAAACTTCAGTTGGGGGGAACAGTTTGCAGGCTTAACTGCTATAAGGTATGTTTCAGTCATTTTATTCTAGTCAAGACTTAGTAATGCTAGAAGACTGACAAGAATCCCCATGTGGGAAAGGTAAGCCATATTCTGAGACTTAGTATAGAAGGAAGGCTTATTTAAAAGGGCTCAAAACACTGGTGGACACTGTTAAGGGGCAATCGATTATTTTATAACAAAAATCTGATTTTTTTACAAGTTTTTATTACATTTGGAACGTTTTATGGGTTTTTTTCCACATGGCATACATTTAGACACCTATTTAGGCTTGTGAAGACCCCACAACTCCAGAGTGGAGAGGGAGGGGGCCTAAATTTCGCGCCTCAATTGCGCAGTTGTTATTGCAGACAGCTTCATGCAGCTTCACGTGGAGGGTCCAAAGATTACTTGAGGACTTCATAGAGGCTTATTTTTTATCAAAACTAATCCCCAAGGAAGGTAGGGCCACAGCAGATTGCTGTGGCATGGTGCTGTAGTTTGCTAACCGGTTGCCAGCTTTACCTTGTTCCGGCCATTAAGGGGTTAATTGACTTGAAATTCACTGTGCAATCATTTCAAAGCATTAGGATCATATGGTGAAAATTTCATAAAGATTGGGTTATTTTTTGAGATTTAGTAAAAAAGTGTGCGCTTTTTATTACTTAAAGGCACAGTACTGTTTTTTCTAAAATTGTATTTTTCTGTATTTGAGTGCTCTCTAAGTCTGTTTAACATGTCTGAGCCTACAGATAGACGTTGCTCTATGTGTTTAGTAGCCATGGTGGAACCCCCTTTACATTTGTGTTTTAAGTGTGCTAATGTGTCTAAGCATTTTAAAGATCACGATGTTTCACTTATAAATGTATCCCAAGATGATTATTTAACAGAAGGTAATGAGGATAGCCCACCTTCCTCTCCCCATGTGTCGACACCAGTTACGCCCGCGCAAGCGATGCCTAGTACCTCTAGCGCATTGGCCCCTATTACATTACAACAATTAGCAGCAGTCATGGATAATTCCCTTGCAGCATTTTTATCCAAACTGCCATATTTTCCTAAAAAGCGTGATAGCTCGGTCTTAAGAACAGAGTGTGAGCAATCAGAAGCTTTGGAGCATTTATCTGTTGTACCCTCACAACACTCTGAAGTGTCGGTGAGGGATGTGCTGTCCGAGGGAAAAATTTCTGACACTGGAAAGGTTTCTCAGCGGGCAGAATCAGATTCCTTAGCGTTTAAATTTAAGCTGGAACACCTCCGCGTGCTGCTTAAGGAGGTATTAGCTACGCTGGACGATTGCGACCCCATGGTGGTCCCAGAGAAATTGTGTAAAATGGACAAATATCTGGAAGTCCCTGTATACACTGATGCGTTTCCGATCCTGAAGAGGGTGGCAGATATTGTGGATAGGGAGTGGGAGAGACCAGGTGTACCCTTTGTCCCCCCCCCCCTATCTTTAAGAAAATGTTCCCCATTATTGATCCCAGGCGGGACGCATGGCAGACGGTCCCTAAAGTAGAGGGGGCAGTTTCAACACTAGCCAAGCGCACAACCATACCAATTGAAGACAGTTGTGCGTTCAAAGATCCTATGGATAAAAAATTGAAAGGTTTACTAAAGAAAATATTTGTGCAACAAGGTTTCCTTCTCCAGCCTATTGCCTGCATTATTCCTGTAACTACTGCAGCGGCTTTCTGGTTTGAGGCGCTGGAGGAGTCGCTCCAGACGGAGACCTCATATGATGAAATTATGGATAGAAGCTGGCTAATTCTTTTATCACAGATGCCGCTTTTCAATTAGCTAAGTTAGCGGAGAAAAATTCTGGTTTTGCCATCATGGCGCGCAGAGCGCTTTGGCTTAATTCATGGTCGGCCGATGTGTCGTCTAAGACAAAGTTACTGAATATTCCTTTCAAGGGAAAGACCCTTTTCGGGCCCGAGTTGAAAGAGATTATTTCGGATATCACTGGGGGAAAGGGCCATGCCCTCCCGCAAGATAGGCCTTTTAAGGCTAAAAACAAGGCTAATTTTCGTTCCTTTCGCAACTTCAGGAGCGGTCCTGCTTCAACCTCTGCGACCGCAAAGCAAGAGGGTAACTCTTCACAGCCCGAGGCAACCTGGAAACCTTTGCAGGGCTGGAACAAGGGTAAACAGGCCAAGAAGCCTGCAGCTGCTACTAAGACAGCATGAAGGGGTAGCCCCCGATCCGGGACCGGATCTGGTAGGGGGCAGACTCTCTCTCTTTGCTCAGGCTTGGGCAAGAGATGTTCCTGATCCCTGGGCATTAGAGATAGTTTCTCAGGATCTTCTAGAATTCAAGGACTCCCCTCCACGGGGAAGGTTCCACATTTCTCGTCTGTCTACAGACACGACAAAGAAAGAGGCGTTCTTACGCTGTGTAGAAGATCTACTCAAGATGGGAGTGATATATCCAGTCCCAATTACAGAACGAGGACTGGGTTTTTACTCAAACCTGTTTGTGGTTCCCAAAAAGGAAGGAACTTTCAGACCAATCTAAAAATTCTAAACAAATTCCTCAGAGTTCCATCATTCAAAATGGAAACCATTCGGACAATTTTGCCAATGATCCAGGAAGGTCAATATATGACTACCGTGGATCTAAAGGATGCGTACCTACATATTCCTATCCACAAAGATCACCATCAGTTCCTAAGGTTCGTTTTTCTGGACAAGCATTACCAGTTTGTGGCCCTTCCTTTCGGGTTGGCCACTGCTCCCAGAATTTTTACAAAGGTGCTAGGGTCCCTCCTAGCGGTACTAAGACCGCGGGGCATTGCAGTAGCACCTTACCTAGACGACATCTTAATACAGGCGTCGTCTTTTCACAGAGCCAAGGCTCATACAGACATTGTTCTAGCCTTTCTAAGGTCTCACGGGTGGAAGGTGAACGTCGAAAAAAGTTCTCTGTCCCCGCTCACAAGGGTTCCCTTCCTGGGAACACTAATAGACTCGGTAGAAATGAAAATATTTCTGACGGAGGTCAGGAAGTTAAAGCTTTTAGCTACTTGCCGAGTTCTTCATTCCATTCCTCGGCCTTCTGTAGCTCAGTGCATGGAGGTAATCGGATTAATGGTTGCGGCAATGGACATGGTCCCTTTTGCCCGAATTCATCTCAGACCACTGCAACTGTGCATGCTCAAACAGTGGAATGGGGATTATGCAGATTTGTCTCCTCAAATCCAACTGGACCAGAAAACCAGAGATTCTCTTCTCTGGTGTTTGTCTCAGGATCACCTGTCTCAGGGAATGTGCTTCCGCAGACTGGAGTGGATCATTGTAACGACCGACGCAAGTCTGTTAGGCTGGGGCGCGGTCTGGGGCTCCCTGAAAGCTCAGGGCCTATGGTCTCGGGAAGAGTCTCTTCTCCCGATAAACATTTTGGAACTGAGAGCGATATTCAACACGCTCCAAGCATGGCCTCAATTGGCAGCGGCCAAATTCGTCAGATTTCAGTCGGACAACATCACGACTGTAGCGTACATCAATCATCAGGGAGGAACAAAGAGCCCCCTAGCGATGAAGGAAGTAACCAAGATCTTCAAATGGGCGGAGGATCACTCCTGCCACCTCTCTGCAATTCACATCCCAGGAGTAGACAACTGGGAGGCGGATTTTCTAAGTCGCCAGACTTTTCACCCGGGGGAGGGGGAACTCCACCCGGAGGTTTTTGCTCAGCTGACCCAGCTATGGGGCATTCCATAATTGGATCTGATGGCGTCCCGTCAGAACACCAAACTTCCTCTTTACGGATCCAGGTCCAGGGACCCCAAGGCGGCACTGATAGATGCTCTAGTAGCGCCTTGGTCCTTCAATCTGGCTTATGTCTTTCCACCGTTTCCCCTTCTCCCTCGGCTGGTAGCCAGAATCAAACCAGGAGAAGGCTTCTGTAATTCTGATAGCGCCTGCGTGGCCACGCAGGACTTGGTATGCAGACCTAGTGGACATCTTCTAATTCAAGGTCCATTTAAGCATCCAAATCTAGTTTCTCTGCAACTGACTGCTTGGAGATTGAACGCTTAATTCTATCTAAGCGTGGGTTCTCTGAATCGGTTATAGATACTATGATCCAGGCTAGAAAGCCTGTCACCAGGAAGATTTACCATAAGATATGGCGGAAATATCTTTGTTGGTGTGAATCCAAGGGTTACTCGTGGAGTAAGATTAGGATTCCCAGGATATTGTCTTTTCTCCAAGAAGGATTGGAGAAAGGTTTATCTGCTAGTTCCTTAAAGGGACAGATATCTGCTCTGTCTATCCTGTTACACAAGCATCTGGCAGAAGTACCTGACGTTCAAGCGTTTGCACAGGCTTTGGTCAGAATTAAGCCTGTCTATAAACCTGTGTCTCCTCCATGGAGTCTTAATTTAGTTCTTTCAGTTCTTCAAGGGGTTCCGTTTGAACCTTTACATTCCATAGATATTAAGTTATTATCTTGGAAGGTTTTGTTTTTGGTAGCTATTTCTTCTGCTCGAAGAGTTTTAGAATTGTCTGCTTTGCAGTGTAATTCACCCTATCTGGTGTTCCATGCAGATAAGGTTGTTTTGCCTCCCCAAACCTGGTTTTCTTCCGAAAGTTGTTTCTAATAAGAATATTAACCAGGAAATCATTGTTCCTTCTCTGTGTCCTAATCCAGTTTCTAAGAAGGAACGACCACAATCTTGATGTGGTTCGTGCTTTAAAATTCTATTTAAAAGCAACTAAAGATTTCAGACAAACATCATCCTTGTTTGTTGTCTATTCTGGTAAGAGGAGAGGTCAGAAAGCGACTGCTACCTCTCTTTCCTTCTGGCTGAAAAGCATCATCCGATTGGCTTATGAGACTGCTGGACAGCAGCCTCCTGAACGAATTACAGCTCATTCCACCAGAGCTGTGGCTTCTACATGGGCTTTCAAGAATGAGGCTTCTGTTGAACAGATTTGTAAGGCAGCGTGGTCTTCACTGCATACTTTTGCCAAATTTTACAAATTCGATACTTTTGCTTCTTCGGAGGCTATTTTTGGGAGAAAGGTTTTGCAAGCAGTGGTGCCTTTCGTTTAGGTGACCTGACTTGTTCCCTCCCTTCATCTGTGTCCTAAAGCTTTGGTATTGGTATCCCACAAGTAAGGAGGAATCTGTGGACTGGATACACCTTGTAAGAGAAAACAGAATTTATGCTTACCTGATAAATTACTTTCTCTTACGGTGTATCCAGTCCACGGCCCACCCTGGCATTTAAGTCAGGATTAAAAAATTTTTGTTTAAAACTACAGTCACCACTGCACCCTATGGTTTCTCCTTTTTCTCCTAACCGTCGGTCGAATGACTGGGGGGGCGGAGCCTGAGGGGGAGCTATATGGACAGCTCTGCTGTGTGCTCTCTTTGCCACTTCCTGTAGGGAATGAGAATATCCCACAAGTAAGGATGAATCCGTGGACTGGATACACCATAAAAGAAAGTAATTTATCAGGTAAGCATAAATTCTGTTTTATTGAGGTAAGACAACATACATAAACAAATTCTTGAGAAAACAGCATGGCAACATGCCCATATGACATACAGTAAAGTTTATACATCTAATAAAACAGACATGTCCTCAAGACTAAATATCCTGTTCAGGACTAAACCTGGGAATATACTGTCTAGCCATGAATATTACCTCTTTTACCAAAAGTGCATTTTCTATCGGACATCGAACATATAATATAACCAATAACCAGTCTTAAGCCTAGATTTCGGTAGTAAATTCTCAGTATATTCAGGCTTAAACTTATCCATAATACATTCATCATAGCTCATGGCTAAATAAAATGACACATATAGGGTAAGTATATAAAATTCTAGTTAGATCAAGTCACCTGAAGTGAGCTTACTCCCCCAACCGCATTTGGAGTTAGGTTCTGTGTTACAAATAGATAAATGAAATAAAGTAAATAGAATACCTCCTCCAAGTGAGTCAATAATATAATTAGGAAGGGCTCAGAGGACCCCTAGCTGCAATATAACAGTATTAAATATAGTAATAAGAGATAACAGCCTATGAATATGATAATCTAAATTTGCGTAGCTTAGTATGTAATAGGCAACAGAAATAGGCGTAATATGGCCGCTCTTGGGCCCAATCTTATATAGGGTACTAATAGTAGTAACTAGGAACCCGGAGCCCCCCGAGTCTATGTCAATTAACTTAGAGCATACCCCAATGAAAGTGGGGGATATAATTACAAGCTGATGTACTTAATCTCTTAGAGTACTTTCTAGATTACTAAAATATTATAGGCTTCTGCCAGGTCTCAAACTATATATTTTTTCAAGTTGGCTTATGCTTCTCTAAAACTTGTCTACAGCTCATATGTAAAATAGGGTTACTATGAAATTATTGCGGCCAGTAAGTCTGGGTACATTACTAAATCTATACAATAAAGGAGTCTGTGTGGTAGCTTATGAAGGGGTATAATGCTAGAAGTGAACTACAACATACATCATACAGTCAAGAAAGAGAACCACAATAATTTATGCATGCACAGTTATTAAACACTTCTTGGGTAAGGACATCCAGCAGTACTTATATACAAATAAATAACCTCCTATGCAGTATAACATAAAAACATCAAACACTCATCGCTGATCTGTCAGACAAACGGAAGGAAAATAACTATACAAAGCACATCAGACCAGTAAGTCGTCATTAGACCCCATAAGCGGGACACAATGACCAGGTGTAAGTAGTTCTTGTTTAAAGCCAGACCGGATACCTAGAGTTGCCCAACTGTCCCTCTATGCTGGCAGAGGCTATGTCCAGTTACCCAATGCCGGTCCGGGAGGCACGATGTACACTCGCGTCTTGACCTCGTGCGAGCAGCCAGGAAGCAACTCCCTCAAGTAATATCAAAACAACGGGCGGTGAGTAAATCCAACCACCTCCTTCTTTCGGCACCAAAAGTCCCATATTCAGTAAATAGTAATGCCCCGGTGCCAGCAGCTCGAGCGTAGTATGCAGACTTTCCTCCGTCGTCCGCTCTGCTCGCACCTCACCTCGATCCCACCTCAGAGAGCTGGCCACTTCTCCCCGGCTAGGGACCAATGTAGGTAAGGAGCTCACACAGGATCCCGGCTGCACGCAGGCAGGCATATCCTTAGCAGTATGTCGGTTTGTGTCCTTTATCATAATGCCACATAACGTAGGGTGTTCCTTATTCGCCTCTCTCCCACTCCCAGATACCTCCATCTTAGTATGAATGACAGCCATGTGAGATAAGAGGCGGTCGCATCTTGCATGCATTGTACGATCGAAATCAGCCATCCAGCCCTGGATAGCCTCAAGTAGGTCCTCTATTTTCAAACTTATAGATAGTATAACAGGAGATTTAAGAAATATCTCCACATACCTGGTTCCCCGGGGGGGGTGCTGAGGAATTCCCTCCGTGGAGGCCGCCGAGAATAAACTGCAGCAGTCCGGTCTGAGAGACCCTAAAGTTGCACAATAAAGATATTGCCTTACCAGCAAACTATCCTCTTTCATATAATCCGAGATTCTATGCTGGATAGCATCAAACTATATTAATTACATGGCGGAATGCAATTTAATCTGCCAGAGCTCTCAGTTTTGCGGCCATCTTCAGCCCAAGCCCGGACACGCCCCGTAATATAGTTAATTTAATTGGTAGTTTAATGTAATTTTAGTATAATAGTTAGGGTAGGTTAATTAATAGTTTAGAATTAGTTTCTTTTAATTCTACAGATAAGTTTAAATTTATTTTAAGATAGGGATGTTGTAATTTTAATGTAAAGTTAGCGGGTTGTTAGGTTTAGGGGTTAATAGCTTAATTTAGTTTATGGTGATGTGGGGGGCTGGCGGTTTAGGGGTTAATAGGTTTAGTTAATGATAGTGATGTGGGAGGCCAGAGGTTTAGGGGTTTATACGTTTATTTAGTGGCGGTGGGGTCCGGGAGCGGCGGGATAGCTGTTAATATATTTTATTTAGGTTGCGGCTGGGTCTAGGAGTGGCGGGATAGGGGTTCATAACTTTACTAAAGCTGCGGTGGGGTCCGGGATCGGCGGGATAGGGGTTAAACATTTTAGTATAGTGGCGGCATTTAGTGACAGGGTATAAATAAAGTTGGTAAAAAGCCGAATAGCAGCGAGATCGATGACTGTTGGTTAACAACAGTCCGATGCTCATTGCCCCATACTTGTTGCGCGGCTTTTTGCTGGCTTTTTTTTATAAATATGGAGATCGTATTCAGGTCCGCGGCCGCGATGTTAGGCGAACGTATTGGTGCCGGCGAATGCAGCATAGTTGAGGCTTTGATAAATATCCCTCTATGTGTAAGGTGTACTTGGTTGCAGGAAAACCGGCTCCAAAACAAGTAACTGCTCATTCTACTAGATCTGTATCTACTACTTGGACCTTCAAAAATTACACCTCCTAGGAACAGATTTGCAAGGCGGCAACTCTTCATACCTTTTTTAAATTTTACCATTTTGATATTCATGCTGCTCTCAAAGGTGCTTTTGGCAGGAAAGTCCTTCAGGCCGCAGTGTCCAGCAAATAGGAACTGCCATTATGTTGTCCCAACCGTCCTTAACATTGACTATAAACTTAGGTATTGTATCACAAATGTTATGGACACCTATGGACTCTCCTCATCTTACGAAAGAAAACAGCATTTATACTTACCGATAAATTGATTTACCTTGAGCAATGTTAGTGCTCAACAGCACTAAAATGTTTGTGCTCCACTTGCAATTTAGCCCTCTGTTTCTGACCTAATCACTAAGGAATTAAACAAGTCAGGTGTTTCTTTTGTTCCCTCCTTCAAAACATGTTCTGAAAAACTGGAGGTGTGGGAAACAATTCCAAAAGTGGATGGAGCAATCTCCACTTCGGCTAGGCAGACTACAATTCCTTTGGAAGACAGCACCTCATTCAAGCATCCCATGGACAGAAAGATTAAAAGCCTTTACAGGCGATCCTTCCAACTGGCAGGCTACATGTTTTATCCAGCTGATATTGTAGATTGCATTTTTACAGCTAAAGTAGTTTGGTGTGGCAACATTTCTGACCTTTTTTCTCAAGAAACTTCCCTTGAAGAAATTCAGGATTGCTTGAAGTTAGTCAATACTGCTAACAGTTTAACTTGTGACACAGCTATTGAAATTACTAGAATTAATGCAAAAAAGTGCTGCTATGACTTTTTTGGCTAGAAGAACCTTATGGTTCAATTTATGGTCTGCTATCATGATATCTTAAAACAGATTTATTTCCCTTCCTTTCCATGGAAAGATTTTGTTTAGACCTGAACTTGATGCTATAATTGCAACAGTCACTAGAGGTAAGGGTTCTTTCCTACTGCAATATAAAAAAAGCTAAGAGCAGGGTTAAGTCCACTGGACGTTATCACACCTTTCAATAATCTAAGATTTGAAGATCCACCTCCACAGTGTCTTAAAAGTCAGACACCTTCAAGTCCTTGTGGATGCCTGGTTCCTCTTGGTGTAAGTCCAAACAGTCCAAAATGCCTGCCTCCTCCGGCAAATCAGCATGAAGGTGCACCCCCTAAGTCAGACAAAGTTCTGATTGGGGACAAATGGAAGTTTTTTCATGGAGCTTGGGAATAGTCAGTTCAGGCTCTTTGGGTACGGATCATCATTTCCCAGGGGTACAGCATAGCCTTTCAATCTCATCCTCCTTGAGGAAGATTCCTACTATCTCATATTCAGAGAGATCCAATAAAGGCCAGAGCCTTCTTAGCATATGTAACAGACCTAGACACTATGGTAGTTATTACTCTGGTCCAGTTAGAAGAAAATAATCAAAGGTTCTATTCCAACCTTTTCATTGTTCTAAAGAAAGAAGGCAATTGGAGGCCCATTCTTAGAAGATCTCCCTATACTTCAAAACAAGTCTCTGATATGAAATCTCTTATTTAGGGATCCCCTTTCCCCAGCCAGCTTGGGTACAGATTATCACCATGGACACCAGCCTGACAGGCTTAAAAGCCTTCACATGTGATCCCAAGAGTGGACAACAGGGAAGCAGACTTTCTCAGAAATAGTTATCATGGACTCTTGCTTGAATCACAAACTACCCCATTATTATGTGAGATCTTGTGATCCGCAGGCGACTCTCATAGATGACTTAATGATTCCCTGTTTGTTCAATCTGATTTACATATTTCCTCATTTTGTGTTGCAATCCAGGGTGATTAAAAGGATAATACAAGAACAAGCGTCTGTAATATTCATTGCTCCGGCATGGTTTCACAAGACATGGTATGCAGAATTAGTCCAAATGTCTTCTGGCCAGCCTTGGTGTCTTTCTTACAGGAAGACCTTCTTTCTCAAGGTTCCTTCTTTTATCAAGACCTCACATCACTCAATTTGACAGCATTATCTTGTATTTGACGCCTTATCTTGTATCAGAGAGGTTTCTCTGATCAAGTGATTAACACTTTGATTCAAGCATGGAAGCCTGTTACCAGGCGCATTTATCAGAAGGTGTGGAAGACTTTTCTTACCTGATGTGAGTGTAAGCATTACAGTTGGAATTCTTTTTGAATTCCTTGTGTATTACAATTCATACAGGGCTTTCTGGAAAAAGGTTTATCAAGCGGTTCCCTTAAAGGTCAAATTTCAGCCTTGCAGGTCTTGTATCACAAAAAGATCTCTAAACTTCCTGACATTCAAGTCTTTGTTTAGGTTTTGGTAAGAATAAGACTGGTTATCAGACCAGCTCCTCATCCACGGAACCTTAATTTGGTTTTGAAAGTTCTTCAGGCTCAACCTTTCAAGCCTATACATAGTCTTGATACTCAGCTGTTGTCTTGGAAGGTCCTCTTTCAATTGGCCATATACTCAGCCAGGAGAGTGTCTGTTTATCCTTTAATTCTCCTTACCTGATTTTCCATGAGACAAGGAGGTTTTGAGAACCAACTATTCTTCCCTACCTAAAATGGTTCCTTCTCTATTCAGGTCCTAAAAGTCTGGAGAGACTTCTGCACAACTTAGATGATGTTAAAGCCTTGATCCCACAAAGCGAATTACTGCTCACTCTGCTAGTGCAGTCACCACCTCTTGAGCTTTCAGGAACAAGCTTCCATTACACAAATTTGTAAGGCAGCCACTTGGCCCTCTTTATATACTAAGTTCTACCTTTTTGACACATTTACCTCTTCTGAGGCTGCTTACGGCAAAAAAGTTCTGCAGGGCACTGTACCTGTTCAGTACAATACCTCCCTTAACTATTATCCTGCCCTGTTTTATATTGGTCTTATGGACTTCACCACTTGGGTATAGGATGCCACATATGATGGATTGTGGACTCTCACCATCTTATGAAAGAAAGCACAATTTATGCTTACCTAACAAATTCATTTCTTTCATGATAGTGGAAGTCCACACAACCCACCTTGTTTTTTTGTTGTTGTTTTTTTTACACTTGGTGGTAGTACCGCTTTGCACTTCACTTATTTTGCCTTTTCTTTTCTGATTTTCTAATTTCTCCTTTCTCTTGGCCACATGTGTTACTAAGGAATTATGGCAAAGTGGGAGGCATGTTCTGCTGTGTTGGGTGTTTTTGCCTCCCCCTAGTGGACTGGAGTTTATTACCCATTCCTTGTGTATTACAATTCATACAGGGCATTCTGGAAAAAGGTTTATCAAGAGGTTCCCTTAAAGGTCAAATTTCAGCCTTGCCGGTCTTGTATCACAAAAAGATCTCTAAACTTCCTGACATTCAAGTCTTTGTTTAGGTTTTGGAAAGAATAAGACCGGTTATCAGACCAGCTCCTCATCCACGGAACCTTAATTTGGTTTTGAAAGTTCTTCAGGCTCAACCTTTCAAGCCTATACATAGTCTTGATACTCAGCTGTTGTCTTGGAAGGTCCTCTTTCACTTGGCCATATACTCAGCCAGGAGAGTGTCTGTTTATCCTTTAATTCTCCTTACCTGATTTTCCATGAGACAAGGAGGTTTTGAGAACCAACTATTCTTCCCTACCTAAAATGGTTCCTTCTCTATTCAGGTCCTAAAAGTCTGGAGAGACTTCTGCACAACTTAGAGGATGTTAGAGCCTTGATCCCACAAAGCGAATTACTGCTCACTCGGCTAGTGCAGTCACCACCTCTTGAGCTTTCAGGAACAAGCTTCCATTACACAAATTTGTAAGGCAGCCACTTGGTCCTCTTTATATACTAATTTCTACCTTTTTGACACATTTACCTCTTCTGAGGCTGCTTACGGCAAGAAAGTTCTGCAGGGCACTGTACCTGTTTAGTACAATACCTCCCTTAACTATTATCCTGCTCTGTTTTATATTGGTCTCGTGGACTTCACCACTTGGGTATAGGATGCCACATATGATGGATTGTGGACTCTCACCAGCTTATGAAAGAAAGCACAATTTATGCTTACCTAATAAATTAATTTCTTTCATGATAGTGGAAGTCCACACGACCCGCCGTGTTTTTTTGTTGTTGTTTTTTACACTTGCTGGTAGTACCGCTTTGCACTTCACTTATTTTGCCTTTTCTTTTCTGATTTTCTAATTTCTCCTTTCTCTTGGCCACATGTGTTACTAAGGAATTATGGCAAAGTGGGAGGCATGTTCTGCTGTGTTGGGTGTTTTTGCCTCCCCCTAGTGGACTGGAGTTTATTACCCATTCCCCAGTTTTGTGTAACCAACACTGTTATAGTAATATAGTTTTTACCTCTCTGATTACCTTGTATTTAAGCCTTTACAGGTTGCCTCCTTATTTCAGGTCTTTTGACAGACTTGCATTTTAGCCAGTCAGTGCCCTCTCATAAGTAACTCCACAGGCATGAGCACAATGTTATCTATATGGCACACATGAACTATTGCTCTCTAGCTGTGAAAAACTATCAAATGCATTCAGATAAGAGACAGCCTTCAAGGGCTTAGAAATTAGCATATGAACCTACCTAGGTTCAGCTTTCAACTAAGAATTATAAGAGAACAAAGCAAATGTGATGTTAAAAGTAAATTGGAAAGTTGTTTAAAATGACATGCCCTATCTTACATGCCCTATTCTTAACTCCTGTTTCCTGCGAGCCTAAAGGCTCGTGCGGAAACAGGATTAATTGGCCCAATTCAGCCAATAATAAATTGACCCCTATAAGTTCTTTTTGTTCCAGTTTTTCCGATTTCAATAAAAAAAATCTGAACATTTGTAGTTGACCCAAAAATGTTTTATAATCAATGCTTTTTAAATAATGACAGTTGGTGATGCAATTTTATCTTTATTTAATGGTGCAATACCAACAAAATTTCATTAAAAATTAACATCTTGTACATACAGACCATAGAGAGTTCTACAGCTTTTAAACACTGCATTTCAAACAAAATCATTTAAAACTATAATTTTTTAAAAAACAGTTTGTAAAGTTTTGTACAGTCCATGTTTCTAGTCTTTTTTGCTGTGGCCAATTAGTTGCAGATGTAAATATGTTTTTGCTCTGAAATAACCCACCGATGTACACTGTGCATGCTCGAGCAAATTGGGGGAAGTGGAATAACCACATTTTTTCACTGATATTTTATATTAAAAAAAATCAAGAAGAAATCTAGGTTATATACAGTATTAAGTTACATGGGACTTTATTGTGTTTAGTTATACCCATTCAATAGTTGTTTCACAGAAATATAATCAATTTACAGGGTTGCAATAGAGAGATTCCTTCTGGATATATAAATTAAAACCATTATACCAAAATGGGCTTAAAGGGACATAAAACAGGTTGAGATCTGTGCATATCCTAAAAGGACTTATTAATCAAAAATAGTTTGCATAAACTAGGTTTAAAAATTCCTGGCAAGTATTTTAAAATAATATTCAAAAATAAGCAAAACAAATTACATAGCTAAGCTGCTTGGAGCAGCCAACTCCCCCCCCCCCCCCCCTTATCAGTGTTTAGACACAGGCATTGTATTTCAACTGAGTTCACAGCTTCTAGGCATGCTCCAGCAGATAATCCCTTTTCACTTTTGCATTCTACCAAAACAACAAAAGATATAGATACAGCCATAGAATGACATGTGTGGGGGGGAGTTAGAGCTTTACAATTTAGAAACTAAAAAGAAAGGGTTAATGGCGAGCACTGCAGTATAAATTTGCAGGAAAAGTAATTAAAGTACATATTATTATATTTTGTCTCTATCCCAACTTGTTTTATGTCCCTTTAAAAACATGGATCTTGCTGCTTGCAATCAATATCTTTTTTATTTATAATGAAATAGGACAGTTGTCAGTTATGGTGTGGTTAAATTTGTTAAAAAGAAATAAATATTTTTTTAGATTTTAGAAAATGTATAATATATATGAGTTTTCACATTTATTGGGGTCGATTTAACAAGGGACGAATAGCCCTTGTTCCCCTTGTTTCCGCGCAAGCCTTCAGGCTCGCTGGAAACAGCAGTTATGAAGCAGCGGCCTAAAGACTGCTGCTCCATAACTTATCCGCTGCCTCTGAGGCTGCGGTCTTCAACCTGCCCGATCCTATATGATCGGGCTGATTGACACCCCCTGCTAGTGGCCGTTTGGCTGCGAATCTGCAGGTGGCGGCACTGCACAAGCAGTTCTGGTAAACTGCTTGTGCAATGATAAATGCCGACAGCATGTGCTGTCGTCATTCAGTGATGTCTGTCAGACATGATACGCTACAGCGAATCATGTCGGACAGACATTGGTAAATCTACCCCCTAGTCTGCACATTGCTATATGTAAAGAGCAGTCACATTTATAACATATATATATATAATTATTTGTTGTATTTTTTCCAGAGGATAACTCCATCTGCAGAAATGGTTATGTTAGATAGAATATTCAATCAGGAAGAAAGAGCTATTCTGACCCGGGAAAAGCGATTAGCTCTTGTTGATCCAGGTATGTTTAAACATCTGAGTTCCAACAACATACCTGTTATGCTGTGATTACTGTACATTGTGTGGTTCTTTTTTGGAAATTTGATAGTTAAACTCTGCACTCCCCTTCTCACAGATGTTGTGCCTGCATGTAAGGAGAGCTGAGTTTAAATGGATATAAAAGCCCTCATTCAGTTTTATTAGGACAAATCTGGAGTGTTCTTTTAGATTGAAAGTTGTGAAAAACAAATGGCTAGAATCGCACCCTATTAAAGATATATTATAAAATGTTTTTTTTTGTTTTATGAAAAATAACAAAAGTAAAAAAAAAAAAAAAAATTACTTTAAACATGGTGTATATGCTGTTTATTATGGCTTGTTTTATATATTTTTTGTAGATGGCTACTTGGCTGACTTTTGTTGTGCCTCCATATGTCATGAAAAGTCGGTGGATGGACAACAGTTTAGTAATGATATGGATACTCACAAGTACATGATTAATCCGTGTCGGACAGTTTGTACCCAGAAGGACCAAACAGAATTAAATGTATCTAAAAAGCCTGGCGATATTTGTGTAGTGCCTAACAATAATGTAACATCAGAAAAAGTCAATGTTTCATCTTTAAAAAATGAAGGCCTTAATGCAGATGACAAACTGAGGAAGACAAGCTGTTCTCCAATTAACCAACTATTAAAGATTTGTGAAACAAAGGGCAAATCTGATGAGAATTATACTCCGTGTGCTTCAGAATCTGGAACGATTTGTAAAACATCAAAGCCAACAGACAACAGGACAAGTCCTAATTTAGGTGAGGCTCTTTTTAAATCAAATTTGTTGCTAGTGGAAGATAAACATCTCCAGGAAGAAAGTCCAAAACCTTCTCCTGAAAATAGTGGATCAGCGGAATCATCAGGAAGTCCTTGTAGACATGTTGTGATAGGTAGTAAAGTTTCCCAACCAACACTCAAAAACGTTTCAGATTTGGAATTAAGTGGAAAGCATTTAGAAAACACTGTCAGTACCAGCACTTTAGCAGAATTTGAATGCCACAAAGACTCTTCTGCGTCATCACCAGAAAACTCTACTGACAAAACAATTTCGGATGCCAGTGAAGGTTCACTGGAAACAGACTCAGTTTTAGAAGCAGCTGTAAATAGCATTTTAGAATGTTAAAAGGTTCAGAGGTATCTGGACATTTTGTATATTGTTCTATAGAAGGCATAATTCTGTTGTGGTTGGAGAGCTATTGTGAGCATATAACAGACACCTAGAAAGAACAAACATAGCAATTAGTTAGGGCATACAAGCTTCAGTAGTCTGGAGCAAGTCTGCCATCGACAATCAAGATGGATCAGAACAAGCAGATTTTATTTAGTTACTGATACGTTGAAAAAAGTGTATTTTTTATCATGATTTAAGCTTTAAAGATGCAAAAATGTGTTTTATTTTCATTTAAAAATTGTAGCACTTTTTAATCACTCTACATTACAGTTTACTTAAATGATTTATAGCAAAAAACAACTCTGAAAACACTTCAATGCTGCCTAGGATATGGGGAACTCATATGATTAAGGTAAAAAATATTTTTTGATTAAACATTGCGTAATCACCATATCTGATTAATGGGGAACTTAAGAAAGGACAAATTATTATTCTAAAGACTAACTTAAATTGTCTGTGAAGTCCCATTTCCTAAAATAGTTTCAGTCCTAAACATTTCTTTAACGGTAGATAGTTGAATTTTCTATAATAAAGTTTAATTTCCTTAGAACTAAGTAGAAATATCTGTGAAATCTCTTCTTCAGCTATATATACAAATACATTTTCATTAAAGGGACAGTCTACTCCAGAATTTTAGATAATCCCTTTTTCTTTCCTAAGACATGGAGAGTCCACAACGTAATTCCAATTACTAGTGGGATATTCAACTCCTGGCCAGCAGGAGGAGGCAAAGAGCACCCTAGCAAAGCTGTTAAGTGTAACTGCCTTACCCATAACCCCCAGTTATTCTCTTTGCCTCTGTCAATGGAGGTTGTGCGAAGTTAGTGTCTGAAGAATTTAATCCTTTTATGGGTACTTTTCCCTGCAAGCAAGGATTGGGGTTTAGCTGTGTCCACGTCAATTTTCTTGAGTAAGAGTAGTGGTGGCTTTTAGCAGTTAAAAGGAGGCGAGGCAGTCCTTTGCTTTACTTTTAACACATTGCTACCCCTTTGTGGAAAGCCAGAGTTGGATACTCTGTTCTTTCTTTTCCTACAGGTCCATAACAGGGAACGTAGTTCCTGCCACACCTTGAGGATCTGCATCTCTTATGCATTAGGATCTAAGGTAAGTGCCTTTGCCTTTTAGGTAATGAAGGGCAACAGCACTTATGGTGCTAATTCTCCTAAATTAGATCCCCTTTGTTATGTTACAGTTCACAAGATAATAATCCTTGAATATTTTAAGAATTCATATGGGCACAATTTTTAATGGCATTTTTTATTAGGGATATGTTATTCCAAATTTGAGTATGAGAACAATGGGCTGGGATGTCATTTTTATTATTGAGACATGTGTAAGGCTTGGGAGTTAAGTCTATTGAGTCTGCAGTGTTTTTCACTTGCGGTTGTGTGTTATTTATTTATGGCCCCTTTTTATTTCTCTTCTGAGAAATTGTTGCGCACTTACTCTTCAGTCCGGTCATGACACCCCAACTTCCGGTTTTATGGAGCAGTGTCATTGCGACCGGACTGAGACAGTTGAACCGCTGTGAAAGCTACTCTTAGTGATCCTCATCAGATTGTATTGCAAGCAGATCCATCTCCATTCCTCTTACTAGTGGGGTATTTGCTTGGCGGTAGGAACCTCAGACAATCTAAGGTGTTTTTTTTTTTATTTTAAAAATTTTAAAGCAGTTTATTTTTCTGTTAAGCAATCTGAGGTAATTAATAAAAAATGTAAGCATTTTATTTTTCTTGTTTTGCCTATTTCTTGTGGGAATTTAAAGACAATGGACTTAGAACAGAATCAGTCAAGTTCCATAGATAAATGTTTACTTTGTTTAGAAGCCCAAATTGTTTTGCTTATGCAATTTTGTTCTTCTTGTTTATCTAAGACTTTAAAATTTAAAGAGAAATTACTCCTTTCTGAGCCAAATGTCTGCTGTGTGTGACATGCCTCAGCTTTCTCCTCAAATGTCCCAAACCTTAGTTGTTTCTCATACTGTGCCTTCTGTGTCCTCTTATCCACCTGGGGGTGTTTATTTACCTGGGGATTTTGCCGCTTAGGTTTCTTCTGCAGTAACAGCGGCTTTGTCAGCTTTCCCTTCGTTGTATAAGCGTAAGAGAAAATCTAAACACTTCCCTAATGCTAAGGTTTCTGATTCTAGAACTGCATTAGCCACTCTTGCTCAGATGTCTGATCATGGGAATACTTCAGCAGCTTCTGAAGGGGAGATTTCAGACTCTGACACTATAGCAGAAAAATCTTCAGAATCTGAAGAAGTTAATTTTAGATTTAAGCTTGAGCACCTCCGATTACTTTTGAAGGAGGTTCTAGGTACTTTGGACGACTCTGAACCGATGGTTGCTATCAACCCCGCAAAGTCCTCAAAGTTGTATAGAGTCTATGATTCACCATCTTCTGAGGACTATTTCTACTGTTCCTGAGAGAACTACCATTCCTATAGAGGATCGTTGCTCTTTTAAGGATCCAATGGACAAAAAGCTAGAGGCTTATTTAAAAAAGATGTATGTCCATCAAGGATTACAGTGGCAACCAGCAGCGAGTATTGCTACGGTTGCAGGTGCTACATCTTATTGGTGTGATGCGTTATCTGATCTTATCTCAGAGGAAACTACAGCAGAGGAGATCCGGGATAGGATCAAAGCTCTTAAATTGGCTAACACTTTTATCTGTGATGCCAATATGTAGATAATTCGTCTGGGAGCTAAGATATCTAGCTTCACAGTTCTAGCTCGCAGGGCTCTGTGGTTAAAATCTTGGTCTGCTGATGTCTCTTCTAAGGCTAAGCTTTTGGCTTTGCCTTACAAGGGAAACACTTTGTTTGGACCTGTTCTGGCAGAGATCATTTCAGAGATTACGGGTGGAAAGGGATCTTTCCTACCTCAGGACAAGAAGAAAAGACCTAGGGGCATATTTATCAAGCTCTGTATAGCTTGCCAGAAATACAAGTTATGAAGCAGTAGTCTAAAGACCGCTGCTCCATAACCTTTCCGTCTTCTCTGAGGTGGCGGACAGACATCGCCGAAAATCAACCCGATCCAATACGATCGGTTTGATTGACACCCCCTGCTGACGGCCAATCTGCAGGGGGTGACGTTGCACTAGCAGTTCACAAGAACTGCTGGTGCAATGATAAATTCCGACAGCATATGCTGTCTGCATTTATCGATGTGCGGCGGACATGATCCGCTATATTGGATCATGTCCGCTCGCACATTAATAAATATGTCCCCTAGAGGTCGTCAGACTTCTAATTTTCGTTCCTTTCGTAACTTTAAGGGACAAAAGTCCTCCTCTTCCTTATCTAAACCAGATCAACCCAGATCTTCTTGGAAATCTAACCAGCCCTGGAATAAGGGTAAACAAAACAAGAAGCCTTCAGCTGACTCTAAATCAGCATGAAGGTTCCGCCCCCAATTCCTGTGTGGATCAGTTAGGGGCAGGCTTTCTTTTTTTCATCAAGCCTGGGTACGCGATGTCCCAAACCAAATAAAGAAGGAATACTTCTTAAACTGTGTAAAAGACCTCTGGGAGTTATTGTTCCTGTTCCTCTAGCAGAACAGGGTCTAGGATTCTACTCAAATCTATTTGTAGTTCCCAAAAAAGAGGGAACTTTTTGACCCATTTTAGACCTCAAGTGTTTAAACAAATTCCTCAGGGTTCCGTCCTTCAAGATGGAAACTATTCATTCCATTCTCCCTTTGGTACAGAGGGTCAGTTTATGATGACCATAGACCTGACGCATACCATCACGTTCCCATACACAGGGAACACCATGAGTATCTGAGGTTTGCCTTTCTGGACAAACACTTCCAATTTGTTGCACTTCTATTTGGTCTGGCCAAGGCTCCCAGAATATTCACAAAGGTTCTAGGGCACTATTGGCTGTGATCAGAACCCAGGGAATTGCTGTAGCACCTTATCTGGATGACATCTTGGTTCAGGCGTAGTTTTTTTAACTAGCCCAATCTCATACAGAGATGCTGTTGTCTTTTCTACGTTCCCATGGGTGGAAGTTGAATTTGGAAAAAAATTACCTTGTTCCATCTACCAAAGTATGTTTCTTAGGGACTATAATAGATTCCCTGGCCATGAAGATCTTTCTGACGGAGGTCAGAAAAGACAAAATTCTTGCTTCCTGCCTTTCTCTCCAGTCTGCTTTTCGTCCATCTGTGGCCCAATGCATGGAGGTGATTGGTCTAATGGTGTCATCAATGGACATCATTAATTTTGCTCGGTTCCATCTACGACTGCTACAACTTTGTATGTTCCATCAATGGAACGGAAATCATTCGGATTTAACTCAGAGGATAAATCTGGACCCTCTGACAAGAGACTCTTGTGGTGGGTGTCACAGGAACATCTGTCTTGGGGCACTTGCTTTCTAAGACCTTCCTGGAAAATTGTGACTACGGACGCCAGCCTGTCAGACTGGGGTGCTGTTTTGAGCCCTCTAAAAGCTCTGGCCTGTGGTCTCGGGAGGAGTCCTATCTTTCCATAAATATCTTGGAATTGAGAGCTATCTTCAATACCCTATTAGCATGGCCTCAACTGTCTTTGGTCCAGTTTAAAACATTTTAAACGGACAACATCACCTCAGTGGCTTACAACAACCACCAGGAGGTGACTCGAATCCTGCAGTGGATGGAAGCCCAAGATTGTCTCCTATCTGCCATCCACATTCCAGGAGTGGACAATTGGGAGGCAGATTTTATGAGCAAACAGACTTTTCATCCCGGGGAATCGGCTCTTCATCCGGAAGTGTTCTCTCAGATAACGCTCCAGTGGGGAGTTCCAGAGTTAGATCTGGTGGAGTCCCGCCAAAACGCCAAGGTTCCAAAGTACGATTCAAGGTGAAGAGATCCTCAGGCTTTTCTGATAGATGCTCTAGCAGTTCCTTTGAGGTTTTATCTGGCTTATCTGTTTCCTCCGTTTGCTCTACTTCCATGAGTCATCGCTCGCATCAAACAGGAGAGAGCATCAGTGATTGGAGGTTACCTCTGAGGAAAGACCTTCTTCTTCAGGGTCCCTTCCTCCATCCAAACCTAGATTCTCTGAAGCTAACTGCTTGGAGATTGAACGCCTAGTTCTGTCTAAGCGTGTTTTTTATGACGCTGTCATTGAAACTATGATTCAGGCTCGAAAGCCAGTCACTCGCAAGATTTACCAAAAGATATGGCTTAAATATCTTAATTGGTGTGATTCTAAAGGGTTTCCCTGGAGCCAGGTGAGGATTCCCCGGATTTTGTCTTTTCTTCAGGATGGATTGGATAAGGGTTTATCGGTCAGTTCTCTAAAGGGTCAGATTTCAGCGTTATCTGTCCTTTTGCACAAACGTCTGGCAGATTTACCAGACGTTCAAGCCTTTGTACAGGCCCTGGTTAGAATCAGACCTGTGTTTAAACCTGTTGCTCCCCCATGGAGCCTTAATTTAGTTCTTAAAGTTTACAGCAGGTTCTGTTCGAGCCTATGCATGTTGTTGATATAAAACTATTATCCTGGAAGGTTTTGTTTCTTGTGGCCATTTCTTCCGCTCGCAGAGTGTCTGAACTTTCAGCTCTGCAGTGTGATTCTTCTTACCTTATTTTTCATGCTGATAAGGCGGTCCTTCATACTAAATTGTTTTTTTTTCCTAAGGTAGTATCGGATCGGATCGAAACATTACTCAGGAAATTGTTGTTCTTTCTCTTTGTCCTAATCCTTCTCAAAAGGAACATCTCTTGCATAACTTGGATGTTGTGTGGGCTCTAAAATTTTACTTACAAGCTACTAAAGATTTTCGGCAATCTTCTGCCCTTTTTGTTGTTCTCTCTGGAAAGCGTAATGGTCAGAAGGCCACTTCTACTACTCTGTCTTTATGGTTGAAACGTTTGATTCGTTTGGCTTATGAGATTGCTGGACAGCAGCCTCCTAAAAGAATTACGGCTCATTCCACTAGGGCTGTATCCTCGTCATGGGCTTTCAAAAATGAAGCTTCTGTGGAACAGATTTGCAAGGCTGCAACATGGTCTTCTCTGCATACTTTTTCCAAATTCTACAAATTTGATGCTTTTGCCTCGTCCGAGGCTTCTTTTGGGAGAAAGGTTCTTCATGTGGTGGTGCCTTCTGTTTCGGTCCTCCTGCCTTTTTTCTTCCTCCCTGTTCATTCCGTGTCCTCTAGCTTATGTATTGGTTCCCACTAGTAATTGGAATGACATTGTGGACTCTCCATGTCTTAGGAAAGAAAACAAAATGTATGCTTACCTGATAAATTTCTTTCTTTCCAGACACAGAGGTCCACGACCCCGCCCTCTTTTTATTATAATTCTGCAGTTTTGTGTGTAAACTTCAGGCACCTCTTCACCCTTGTGTTTCTTCCTTTTCCATTTCCTTTGCTAAATGACTGGGGGTTATGGGTAAGGCAGTTACACTCAACAGCTTTGCTGGGGTACTCTTTGCCTCCTCCTGCTGGCCAGGAGTTGAATATCCCACTAGTAATTTAAATGACGTTATGGACTCTCCATGTCCGGAAAGAAAGAAATTTATCAGGTAAGCATAAATTTTGTTATTACCTATTCCCCTGTTTTGTATAACTAACCTCTGTGATCACCTTGTATCTGTGCCTCTGCAGACTGCCCCCTTATTTCAGTTCTATTGACAGACTTGCATTTTAGCCAATCAGTGCTGACTCATAAATAACTCCACAGTGAGTGAGCACAATCTAGCCGTGCAAACTTTTAAAATGCACTGGGATAAGAGGTGGCCTTCAAGGGCTTAAAAATTAGCACATGTGCCTACCTTGGTTTAGCTTTCAACAAAGAATACCAAAAGAGCAAAGCACATTTGATGACAACAGTAAATTTTAAAGGTTTTTTAAAATGCCATGCCCTTTCTGAATCATGAACGTTTCATTTCGACTAGACTGTCCCTTTAAAATACAGTTCCAATTAAATTGTAAATAACAATGCATATAGCAAAAATATTGAACTTAATGATTTCCGAAGACTGAAAAGATATCTTTTCTCATCCAACTGGTTACCCTAACCCTAGCTTTCACCCTTACTCCAATTTCTAACCCAAAACCTAACCTGAATCCCTTATCTAAGACCCAAACAGTCACCAATCCACCCTTAACGAAGTAATCACTTTTCCCAGGTCATAATAGCTATCTCTTGCTGATTGACAATTTTGTCATTGTTGTTTATGCAGCAGGATCTCATGAGCAGCAATGTTTCAGTTGTAAAGGTTTTAATGGCACTATGGTCCAGTGACCATTGCAATTCCTAAATTTTTCTGTGGAGGCTTTGCACTTAAATGAACATCTGAATCACAAAATAACAATATTGAGTTTTATGTCCCTTTAAGAATGGAAAAATGAATGTTTTAGCGAATAGGTTGCATAGAAAAACAAATAACTGTTGAGACTCGAGAATCCAGAACAGTTTTCCGGAATGTAAGAGAAAAAAGAGAGCTAATAGCCACCTGACCTTCATTGACATGATGGCAGGAGTACAATTGACTGAGTCTTTATCTTCTTGCAGCTCTGCTTATTGAGTAGTCCCTAGCCTCTGGTTCAGTAGATACCCTCTATTTTAACCATTGCAAGCAGAATCACAGTGATCAGATATGACTATCAGGAATTGCAGTACCTTTTTTGCAGATAAATTTGTGAATAAACTTGAAATGATGTGATATAAAATCCAATGTTGTTTATAATTCAGATAGAGCATGCAATTTTAAACAACTTTCTAATTTACTCCTATTATCAATTTTTTTGTTGTTGGTATCTTTTGTTGATTTGTCTGGAGCACTATATGTCAGCAGTTTTTCAAGAATGTTATCCATTTGCAAGAGCAATAGATGTAGTGCTCCAGACACCTACCTAGATATCTCTTCAAAAAGAAAAACCATGGGAACAAAGCTAATTTTATAAAAGAAGTAAATTGGATACTCTTTTTTTAAATTGTATGCTCTGTCTGAACCACAAAAGAAAATGTTTGGGTTTCATATCCCTTTAATGACCAGCCCACTACCCTCCTTTAAATATTATATTATTTTGAATCCCTATGAAAAATTGTCACTTCGTGCTGTTTAAAATATTTTCATTAAGAATTATTTATGTGTGGGCTTGACATTGTTTGATATTGTGAATAAAGTTACTGTCACATATGAAAATTAATAATAAGAACATTTTAATAATTTTATTAATAAAAATTAAGACATTTAAACAATTTGGTAAGCTCTTGTTGTAGTTTTAATCAACACATGTTTGTTTAAACTTAGACCTCGGGTCCTAAAGTTTCTTCTATTCACAAAAGCAAGGTATTTTTGTATAGAAAGGTTTCTATGATTAGTTTGGAAAAAAAACATTTGCCCTTAAGGCACCAAAGATATTGATAAACGGCATGTCTTTTTTTTAGTCTTGTGCAATAAAACGTATAATTTTGATGGTTATATTATTAGGGTCAATTTATTGTGCACAAACTGTTTATATGTGTGAGGATCTGCGAGATTAAGGAACAAATGTGGGCTCTAAATTTTTAGGTAAATAAACAAAGATGTCACATTCCTAATATTTTTGTTTGTATGTTTAAGTAATTTCTGAATGAAAACATGTACAAGAGAAATTTAAAGAAACAATATTTAGCATTAAATAAGGCACTACATTTACATTCTGTCATTTTTGAAAATGAGAAAAAAACAACCTAAGAATGGTTTACCTTATTTTGACGCCATCATGGGGTACCATAATGATAAACAATAATTTAAACTATTATATGTGAATGGAAGCTACACGCTAAGTTTTTAGCTTCCAATTGAAAAAAACATTTGGAGTAAAATAATTTGATGAGTATTTTTGAAAGCAAGACTTAGATATTTCTGCATGGGATTGTTTCTTTTTTTCAGGTTGCTCACATTTTATGCCACATTCTAAATGTGTTTGTTTCATTAATATTTGTGATAAAAGTTTTTGAGGTTTGATATTACTGTTTACTTGGAATAAACAAGAACAACTGCGGAAATTCAAGAAAAATATAGATTTAATTCCAAAAAACTAGCTAATAGTAACCTAAAAAATATTAAATAGTAATATAGAAAATATAAATTGTATATGACATTTCTAATTAGATGAATATAAAATAATATAGCTTGACAGGTTGTTTTGAGCAACTATAACCTATCAACAGAAGTGCAAATATTTATCACCAGTTTTAAAAAAATGTTTAAAATGAAAATCCTTGTATGACTAATAAGTGATCCGAAAACAACAAAGAAAATCTGCCATGGTAATGTAATTGGAAAAAAAATCTTATTAATTGTATTACCAAAACAAGCCTTCTATGTTTTTCACATGAATGGTTATACGGAAATGAACAAGCTGATTAGAAAACCTAATTCAAGGGCAGAAATCGTTTTGTCATCATTTGTGTACAGAAAGCTTCCAGGGTTGTTTTGTTATGTTGCAACTTGAATGATTTTCCAAAACTTAGTCCATATATACCATTTGATGTAGGGTTAGAATGACAGGCTTCTTCTGCAACTTTTAGATTGAGCTTCAAATATGTGTTAAAAGCCTCAGATATCTAATGTTTCATGCAAACAAGGCCATTATTGTATAAAATATGCTCTTTATTTGATGGGGGGAAAATATTTGTTCTATATGTACTTTTAAGTTCATGTTGAGAAATACTTCCAAGTATGTTTGTATAGATATTTTAATATATAACTTTGTAGCATGTCAGTATAAACTTTTTTTTCTATCAGTGCAATTGTACAAGTATATCTAGATGATGTACTAAATGTGATAAAACTGTTTTAATACACATGCTGCCTTTTTTGTTAAACTGCTATCTTTTATCTAGGAAAAACTTTTCTATACATTGGCTTAAATAATTTTTACTATCTGCACTCTTCTTAATGTATTCCCTGGCAAGCCATGTATTACAGCATAGGGTGCTGACACGGCAGCTGTAAATTATGTATGTCACTGAGTTCTAAAAAAAATAAACATCACAATAGAATTATGTGTGGAATTCTGTAATATGCATTTTCATTAAAATTGAAGGTAATGCTTTTTTACGTTTTGCCATTTTATTTGTGCAAATTTAAAGAACTCATATGAATATCTGCAAATGTTAAACATTCCCATTGTAGTGCCAATTTTACATTTCTTTATATGTTTCATTTTGATTATTATATGGATGAAGTTATTTCTGCTATTCTGATTTTTTTTTTGTTCAATGCAGAGGAGTGTACATAGACAGACATTTTCATGTTAACATAAAAATATTTTATTAATGAAACAGTTACTGTAGTACTCATATTTATAAACATATGAAAGGTGTCCTAAATAAATTAAAACAAGTATTTTTCATTATGGATCCAAAATTGAAGATACCTTTGTATCAAGCTATTTTTTTTATATATATCATACTGTAAAGCAATGTTAATATTGCAATTGATAGGAACACTAGCGAGTAACTATCATTATTGCTACAATATATATTTATGCATAAGAGGACAACTTTTTGTTTTTAAATAAAGCTTTCATGTGCTTACCTTCAAAATCAACATTTCTGCATCTCCTTGTAAATATCTTTTTATAATTTCATAGGATTTTTTCACTTTACTGACTTAAATATGTTTGTATATTTAATTTGTTATTTATTGTGGTCACTCATGCTTGACGATGTAAAAGATTGTAACAGATTGTTATAATAAGGTAAACTTCAATTGCTAAATGTAATCTTATTTGTTGCAATAAAATGTCCTTTAGAGTTCCCCAAGAAGCAGCAGGTTTATTACAACTAGCAAGAATGTATAATAGTATAATTAGATTACAACAAATTTTCTCCAAAAATTGTATTTTTAAATCAGAAGGCAGTTTTCTTTCATGCAGGGAGGGGGTAAGAGTCCACAATCCAATACTCCTGAGAATTTCTCTTCCTTACCACTAGGAGGAGGCAAAGGTTCCCAAACCCCAAGAGATCTATAAAACTCCTGCCACCTCACTGGTAATCAGTCTCATCTTTGCCTCTACTGGAGGAAGGTGTAGAATCATGGTGCTTCTGATGTTCTGTGAGATGGGTTCTCAGACTGATTTTAGTCCCATATCCCCTCAGAAAGCTATTATTAGACAGAGGGATATATTGGTAGTATGAAATAGTGGCAGAATTACTACCCTATTAGAGTTAGCCACAAGCCTTCCACAGGTGTTTCGGAATCTATCCTTAGCCTCCTCCTGTTGGGTCATCGGTATACTCCTATTTCATATCCTCTGCTGGTTTGGCTATCTACTGGATCCTGGCTAGATGTCCAGTAGTTGGGTTCCTATGGGTTTTTTAGAATGATCTTCTGTTGACCAAATTTGCTAGACAACTATCTGGTCTTCTTTGCATACTTTTTTCTTTATTATTCCATTTTGTATGTTTTTTGCTTTTCCAAAGCAGCCTTTGGTGGGAAGTCCTTCAGGCAGTAATCTCTGCTTGATTAAGTATTGTGAAGAAAAAAAAGGAGGTAGATAGATTTTTCTATATGGCATGCTTGTCCCCCCTTCATAGATTTCACAGCTAAGGTATTAGGGTTTCCAGGAGTAATGGATCATGGACTCTCAACCCTTTTATGAAAGAAAACATAATTTATGCTTAACTGATAAATTAATTAATTTCATTATAGTGAGCGTCCACGAGACCCCGCCCTTTTATTTTTTTTTATCGTTTTTTGCACCTATTTTCTCCCTGCTCATTTTTTTACTGTTATTTTTTTATGCATTTCTTTTTTGGCTATGCATCAGAATAATAACCAGTAAGGTGGGAGGAGGGGTTTTATAGAGCTCTTGGGGTTTGGGAATCTTTGCCTCCTTGTAGTGGTCAGGAAGAGTAATTCCTATGAGTAATAGATTGTGGACTTTCACCACCATGAAATAAATTAATTTATCAGGTAAGCATAAAGTTTTTTTCCCCACATAAAAAGTCTGCAAAATGGAAGTGCAAAAAGTTGTCATATCTTTAACATCATTGTTCATTTGTCAATTAAACAAATGCAGTAATAAAATAGTAAGATGTACAACTAATTCATATGTCTGTTCGTGTACTGTAGTATTTAAAGCTTCCATTGACATCCTAATATTACCAAGCATTAGTGTGTAGTAATTTAACAACCCTCCCTGGATCAACTGCACCACTTGTTAGTAAAATAAAATATTTCATTTGTACTCCGATTTAAATAATCTTGTTTATGAAAAAATAAACGTAGTAGTAGTCCTGTCAGCCTCTCAGTTAGAGCATGGATGAAAGTTAGAGTCCGGAGATGCAGGGAGAGTTATTCTGCGAAACCATCCCATATTAACAGCTCCTTGGCAATCAGCATTGACGAGTTTCACTGCCTGCCTTTGTTCACTCTAGTCCATGTCAGAGGTGAGGCTACTATCTGTCACACTTGAAGGGCCATGTTCCTGTTCTACGGCGTAGATTCCGGTAAGATTGTTTCATTTTACTTCATTATGTGAATGTGGTGTTAACGTAACGGTAGGGTCCCAGTGGGACTCCTTTTATCTTAAAATAAGGAATCATGGGTTAATATCCCCTAAGAGGGGGTTATTGAACTGGGGGGACTTTAATCATGTTTGTTATGTGGTTCTATCTGGTGATTTGTAGTAATACTTTAGGCTCATGGCTTTTCGGAAAACATTCACAACCTTATCGTCATTTTGCGCAATCTGTGGATTTGCACGCTATTTTATGACTTACACGGTGCACCTCATGACCGGGTGTGGTTACGTTGCTTTTTCACTTCCATATGGCGACAGAGAGAGTCTGCTCGTAGGTTGTCTGGTTCACAGGAGGTGGTGAGTGCCCCAGCCATTGGGGGTGTAAAGAAGGTGTCAGTATCTGTTTGTCATTTTTGTAATCCCATGATGGAGGATTCTGACTTTTTAGACACGAATGTCTCCGATGCGGAGAATGCGTCTTGTGATGAATATGAAAGGGCCAGGGTAATCCATGCCTATCAGTTAAGTTCCGATTGCCGTTCCAGAGTACTCTCTTCTCCCAATTCAGGGTCCTCAGAATGTGTTGAGCCATCCACCCCCGAGGATGCTTGGTCCTACGAGGTGCGTGTCCCATAAACTCCCATTGCTATGCATGCAGGTGTCCCTTTAGTCTTTACTCCTCCGGAAGGTGGTCTGTTTCCTCCAGAGGTTACGGCACTGTTCCGCATGGCCATATCTGCGGCCTTGGTGCATTTGTATCTCCCAAGTGAAATCTTTCTAAGATACTGTCCGTGTTCTGTCAACCAGGGCCCACTGGGCGGGGGATTGCCCGATTCAGTTAGGCCTCCTGGGGAAGCGGGGGTTCTCTTAGGCTTCAGGGGCCCCAACCTTGGGGCCGGAGTCATTTGTTGATTCAGCAAAGGTTAATTTTGCTTTCCGCTAAAGGTTTGCATGTCTTCGTGTCCTACTAAGACATGTTTTGGCGTTGCTAGAGGATCCCAGTCCTAGTGGACCAAGGGATTCGAGGCCTTAGATGCTGGATGGCAACCTGGATAGATGGTTGGGGATGAAACTAATCACCTTGTTGTCTCCATTTTTTCTTTATTTTATTTATCGGTTTTAGTTCTGAGCTTGGGTGAAGGGGGCCTTCTTATCGGCTGGTCCGGTTGCTCGTAACCTTTTTTCCCTTGGGCGTTCACCCACGGGTGCTGCCTTACTTTTCATTTAGCTCTGGATAGGATGTTTTTGATTTAATTTGTATAAAGTTCATGGCTGATATAACTTTCGTTGAGAAAGTTTTTTCTCTGGAACCGATACTTGCGATTTTGTGGTCGTATGGGTACTTCCTCGGAAGTTGTGCACTTTGGTTAAGTCCGAGGTTATGTTTCTAATTCATATTATCGAGCCTTTGGGTCAATTTTTCTTGGACCTTAGACAGATCTGGGGTGCTCTTGTACCAGGCAGGTACTGGTTGGGCACTGTCTACTGTTTCTTGGGTTCATGTCACCCTCATGGTGCTGATTAGCCTGTTGGTTTAAAAAAAAAAAGAGGTATCTCTTAAGGCCTAGTGTTATGGATTTCGGACTCGGATCCTACAACAAAGTTTAGGGCCTGGGGTGTAGATCCAAACCTTCTGGTGGGAAGGTTGTGTGCTCCGATATAAGCTGTTTTTTTCTGCGATATTGCTTGAGATGCATGACCGACTTTTTCAGACGTCATCGTGGTTTCTGGGGTCCCTGGGGACTCGGAACCACGGGTTTCCATTCCTTTGGAAGTCTAGGGATGTGATTGATTTCCGGAGTTTTAGTATCTGAATAGTGAACGATTTGCGTCTTCACTTGCGGTATCTACGGATGACAACTTTTGTAGCCTAGTCGCATTCCTTTGCGGTGGCAATGTTTCTTCCCTCCCGTCTTGGGTTGGGTCATTTGTTATTGAAGAGTGGACATGTCCTTCTTTGTCTCAGTGTTTCATTTGCTCTAGTGCGTGGAGTGCAAGAGTCTTCCTGCCGTTCTACCAGGAGCTGCGAGACTCTCGTTGTTGTTCCATTTCAAGAATGTCGGGAGACCGATCCTGCAGGGACCTCTGGAGACTGCCGTCTTCTCCAGATAAGAACTGCCCCTTTTTATACCATGTTCTTTTGACTCTCTGGTGCTTCCTGTTAATCTTATTGCAAATCTAGCCTTTGGACTTGAGGGTAGGAGGTCTGGGGTTAGTTACAGTCTTTTCGCCTGTCTGAGGTCAGGAAACTGACTATTTAGCCTTTCAGCGTGGGTTCAGGTCATCTGGCCTGTCTACATGGATTACACAGTGAATCAGCAACTATGGGCACCTAAAAGGTAAGTCTATTTTTTACCAGAAAAAATATATTATAGCAAGTATTTGCAATGGATAATTTAATTAATTAGCAGCATTCTATAAAATAAAACAGTAAAAAAATCTGACAAAAATTCATAAATTCATAAAACCCTACAAAAACATAAATGTGTAAATAAATTACAGGTATTCAAAGAAAAAGAAAAGGCACTGAAAGAACAAATGGAACTCTTAAAGAAAGAATTATTAAAAGTAAAATTGGATAAATTTGAAAGAGATGAAAATGACTATAACAATTTTATATAACACATAAATGGAGACATAATAGGTATAAAGTAGACAATAGAAATAATTCTTCAAAAGAAACAAAAAATAATTGGGAACAGAATAGATATCAAAGTAATAAAAAAAATAATTATAATGAAGAATCTCAATACTCATATAGGTCTCACACAAATGGACATTATAAAAATACAAATGGATATTATGAAAATTCAAATAGATCTTATTATTACAAAAAAACAGAATATGACATCAGAGCATTGTACTCTGAAGTCACAGCTAGAGGTCCCACTATACCACTCTCAAATAGATATACTGCTTTAAAACATGAGACATGGGAGCACACCCTTCCACATCAAAAAGGCAGACTGAAAGTAATCAACATTTTTTAGACAGAGGTCAGGTAAAATCACCACTAAATTGGAGAAAACAAGAAGGAGAAGGTGGGGACTTCAAACAAAGAAAAAGAAGGTTTTCAGAAAGAGAGGAAAACGGGGTAGGGGGATACATAAAACCAAAAGACAAAAGGATGAGATAAATTCCACAAATAAAACTAACGGCATTTATAACCTCAGTAAGTACACATTAAATGATGAAAAAACAAAAATACTTTCTAAAGGTTTATCTTTCGCACCCACCAAAAAACTTAATAAATTTGAGGCATATATAGATGCATCCAAATTTATGAGATCCCTCACCCAAAAACGTTACTTTGCAAAAAATGCAATAGAGAGAGAGATACAAATACCTGCCATACAAAATGACAAGACAGATGAAAAGGGCTTTATACATTCAGAGTTAAAACAAAAGTCACTATTCTATCCAAAACATGAGAAGGGCCCTATCCTAGAAACATTCGAGAAATTGGTACTTAAAGGGACACTCAATCAAAATGAAACTTTGATTATTCAGCTAGAGCATGCTATTTTAAACAACTTTCCAATTTACTTCTATTAACAAAATGTGCACAGTCTTTTTATATTTAAACTTTTTGAGTCACCAGCTCCTACTGAGCATGTGCAAGAATAAGTGTGTATGCATTTGTGAATGGCTGATGGCTGTCACATGGTACGTGTATGCATTTGTGATTGACTGATGGCTGTCACATGGTACAGGGGGAGTGGAAAAATACATAACTTTCTTCTATAAGGTACGACGAGTCCACGGATTCATCCTTTACTTGTGGGATATTATCCTCCTGCTAACAGGTAGTGGCAAAGAGCACCACAGCAGAGCTGTCTATATAGCTCCTCCCTTAGCTCCACCCCCCAGTCATTCTCTTTGCCTACTCTAAGTACTTGGAAGGGTAAAGTGAAAGAGGTGATAAAATATTAGTTTTTAATTTCTTCAAGCAAGAGTTTTTTGTTTTAAATGGTACCAGTGTGTACTATTTACTCTCAGGCAGCAGATGGATGAAGACTTCTGCCTGGAGGATGATGATCTTAGCATTTGTAACTAAGATCCAGTGCTGTTCCCACAGAGGTTGAGGGGTACAAGAAACTTCAGTGTGAGGAACGTTTTCATGCTATATAGCAGTGAGGTATGTTCAGTCATTTTTTCTGGAGAGACTGTGTATTTCAGAAAGGCTGACAGTATCCCCATGAGGGTAAGGGTAAGCAGTAATCCTAAGAGCTATAGAAAGGCATTACTAAGCTTGCATAAGGGGCTAATTACAAAAATGGTTGACACTTGGCTTATTTTTTGGGTCTCAGAACCCACATGGCTAGTTTAAAACCGCTCTGGTGCGGTTCTTTGAGGTTGTAGAGACATTGAGTGAGATGGACGGGGCCTATTTTCGCGCCTCAGATGCGCGGTTGTTTTCACTCAGCAAGCTCCAATTCCTGAGGGCCCTTGTGAATGTTTTGGGCCAAATCGAAGCTTTAACCCCATATTTACTATCCCTGAGGGCAGGTAGGCACCACAGCAGGGCTGTGGCAAGGTGCTGGGGGTATTTTTTCCGGATTTAGGCCTGATTTCAATCCGGTTTGCACATTAAGGGGTTAAATGTTAAATTTCCTTGTGGGGCAAACTTAACTACACATATTGAGTCTGCTTGCAAAAATTTGAAAAATTTGGTGCATTTTAAAGCAGTTTTGCAGAACGTGTATGCTTTTTTTCTCTTAAAGGCGCAGTACCGTTTTTTAAGATTGTTATTTTTTTCACTTATTAAAGTGTTTTCATGCTTATTTGTAGTCATTACTAGCCTGTTCAACATGTCTGACATTGAAGAAAGTCATTGTTCAATATGTTTAGAAGCCATTGTGGAACCCCCACTTAGAATGTGTCCCTCATGCACTGAAAGGTCAATAAATTGCAAAGAACATATTTTAGCTACTAAAAGTATGTTGCAGGATGATTCTCAGTCAGAAGGGAATCGGGTTATGCCATCTAATTCTCCCCAAGTGTCACAACCATTAACGCCCACACAAGCGACGCCAAGTACTTCTAGTGCGTCTAATTCTTTCACCCTGCAAGATATGGCCGCAGTTATGAATACTACCCTCACAGAGGTTTTATCTAAGCTGCCTGGGTTGCAGGGGAAGCGCAGTAGGTCTGGTGTGAGAACAAATGCTGAGCCCTCTGACGCTTTATTAGCCATATCCGATGTACCCTCACAATGTTCTGAGTTGGGGGTGAGGGATTTGCTGTCTGAGGGAGAGATTTCTGATTCAGGAAAGATGTTCCCTCAGACAGACTCAGATATGACGGCTAATAAATTTAACTAGAACACCTCCGCTTATTGCTCAGGGAGGTTTTAGCGACTCTGGATGATTGTGACCCTATTGTAGTTCCAGAGAAATGGTGTAAAATGGACAGATTTCTAGAGGTTCCTACCTACACTGATGTTTTCTTTCATGTAATTAACAAGAGTCCATGAGCTAGTGACGTATGGGATATACATTCCTACCAGGAGGGGCAAAGTTTCCCAAACCTTAAAATGCCTATAAATACACCCCTCACCACACCCACAAATCAGTTTTACAAACTTTGCCTCCAAGGGAGGTGGTGAAGTAAGTTTGTGCTAGATTCTACGTTGATATGCGCTCCGCAGCAAGTTGGAGCCCGGTTTTCCTCTCAGCGTGCAGTGAATGTCAGAGGGATGTGAGGAGAGTATTGCCTATTGAATGCAGTGATCTCCTTCTACGGGGTCTATTTCATAAGGTTCTCTGTTATCGGTCGTAGAGATTCATCTCTTACCTCCCTTTTCAGATCGACGATATACTCTTATATTTACCATTTCCTCTACTGATTCTCGTTTCAGTACTGGTTTGGCTTTCTACAAACATGTAGATGAGTGTCCTGGGGTAAGTAAGTCTTATTTTCTGTGACACTCTAAGCTATGGTTGGGCACTTTATTTATAAAGTTCTAAATATATGTATTCAAACATTTATTTGCCTTGACTCAGAATGTTCAACTTTCCTTATTTCCAGACAGTCAGTTTCATATTTGGGATTATGCTTTAAATTATCATATTTTTTCTTACCTCAAAAATTTGACTTTTTTCCCTGTGGGCTGTTAGGCTCGCGGGGGCTGAAAATGCTTCATTTTATTGTGTCATTCTTGGCGCGGACTTTTTTGGCGCAAAAATTCTTTTCCGTTTCCGGCGTCATACGTGTCGCCGGAAGTTGCGTCATTTTTGACGTTATTTTGCGCCAAAAATGTCGGCGTTCCGGATGTGGCGTCATTTTTGGCGCCAAAAGCATTTAGGCGCCAAATAATGTGGGCGTCTTATTTGGCGCCAAAAAATATGGGCGTCGCTTTTGTCTCCACATTATTTCAGTCTCATTTTTCATTTGCTTCTGGTTGCTAGAAGCTTGATGTTTGGCATTTTTTTCCCATTCCTGAAACTGTCTTATAAGGAATTTGATCTATTTTGCTTTATATGTTGTTTTTTCTCTTACATATTGCAAGATGTCTCACGTTGCATCTGAGCCAGAAGATACTACAGGAAAACCACTGCCTGCTGGATCTACCAAAGCTAAGTGTATCTGCTGTAAACTTTTGGTAGCTATTCCTCCAGCTGTTGTTTGTAATAATTGTCATGACAAACTTGTTAAAGCAGATAATATTTCCTTTAGTGATGTACCATTGCCTGTTGCAGTTCCCTCAACATCTAAGGTGCAGAATGTTCCTGATAACATAAGAGATTTTGTTTCTGAATCCATAAAGAAGGCTTTGTCTGTTATTTCTCCTTCTAGTAAACGTAAAAAGTCTTTTAAATCTTCTCTCTCTACAGATGAATTTTTAAATGAACACCATCATTCTGATTCTTTGGACTCTTCTGGTTCAGAGGATTCTGTCTCAGAGATTGATGCTGATAAATCTTCATATTTATTTAAGATGGAATTTATTCGCTCTTTACTTAAAGAAGTACTAATTGCTTTAGAAATAGAGGATTCTAGTCCTCTTGATACTAATTCTATATGTTTGGATAAGGTTTTTAAAGCTCCTGCGGTTATTCCAGAAGTCTTTCCTGTTCCTAATGCTATTTCTGCAGTAATTGCTAAGGAATGGGATAAATTGGGTAATTCATTTACTCCTTCTAAACGTTTTAAGCAATTATATCCTGTTCCGCCTGACAGGTTAGAATTTTGGGACAAAATCCCTAAAGTTGATGGGGCTATTTCTACCCTTGCTAAACGTACTACCATTCCTACGTCAGATGGTACCTCGTTTAAAGATCCTTTAGATAGAAAAATTGAATCTTTTCTAAGAAAAGCTTATCTATGTTCAGGTAATCTTCTTAGACCTGCTATATCATTGGCTGATGTTGCTGCAGCTTCAACTTTTTGGTTGGAAACTCTAGCGCAACAAGTAACAAATCGTGATTCTCATGATATTATTATTCTTCTCCAGCATGCTAATAATTTCATCTGTGATGCCATTTTTGATATTATTAGAGTTGATGTTAGATTTATGTCTCTGGCTATCTTAGCCAGAAGAGCTTTATGGCTTAAGACTTGGAATGCTGATATGGCTTCTAAATCAACTCTACTTTCCATTTCTTTCCAGGGAAACAAATTATTTGGTTCTCAGTTGGATTCTATTATTTCAACTGTTACTGGTGGGAAAGGAACTTTTTTACCACAGGATAAAAAGTCTAAAGGTAAAAACAGGGCTAACAATCGTTTTCGTTCCTTTCGTTTCAACAAAGAACAAAAGCCTGATCCTTCGTCCTCAGGAGCAGTTTCAGTTTGGAAACCATCTCCAGTCTGGAATAAATCCAAGCCTGCTAGAAAGGCAAAGCCTGCTTCTAAGTTCACATGAAGGTACGGCCCTCATTCCAGTTCAGCTGGTAGGGGGCAGGTTACATTTTTTCAAAGAAATTTGGATCAATTCTGTTCACAATCTTTGGATTCAGAACATTGTTTCAGAAGGGTACAGAATTGGTTTCAAGATGAGACCTCCTGCAAAGAGATTTTTTCTTTCCCATGTCCCAGTAAATCCAGTGAAAGCTCAAGCATTTCTGAATTGTGTTTCAGATCTAGAGTTGGCTGGAGTAATTATGCCAGTTCCAGTTCCGGAACAGGGGATGGGGTTTTATTCAAATCTCTTCATTGTACCAAAGAAGGAGAATTCCTTCAGACCAGTTCTGGATCTAAAATTATTGAATCGTTATGTAAGGATACCAACGTTCAAGATGGTAACTGTAAGGACTATATTGCCTTTTGTTCAGCAAGGGAATTATATGTCCACAATAGATTTACAGGATGCATATCTGCATATTCCAATTCATCCAGATCATTATCAGTTCCTGAGATTCTCTTTTCTAGACAAGCATTACCAATTTGTGGCTCTACCGTTTGGCCTTGCTACAGCTCCAAGAATTTTCACAAAGATTCTCGGTGCCCTTCTGTCTGTAATCAGAGAACAGGGTATTGTGGTATTTCCTTATTTGGACGATATCTTGGTACTTGCTCCGTCTTTACATTTAGCAGAGTCTCATACGAATCGACTTGTGTTGTTTCTTCAAGATCATGGTTGGAGGATCAATTTACCAAAAAGTTCTTTGATTCCTCAAACAAGGGTAACCTTTCTGGGTTTCCAGATAGATTCAGTGTCCATGACTTTGTCTTTAACAGACAAGAGACGTCTAAAATTGATTACAGCCTGTCGAAACCTTCAGTCTCAATCATTCCCTTCGGTAGCCTTATGCATGGAAATTCTAGGTCTTATGACTGCTGCATCGGACGCGATCCCCTTTGCTCGTTTTCACATGCGACCTCTTCAGCTCTGTATGCTGAACCAATGGTGCAGGGATTACACGAAGATATATCAATTAATATCTTTAAAACCGATTGTTCGGCACTCTCTAACGTGGTGGACAGATCACCATCGTTTAATTCAGGGGGCTTCTTTTGTTCTTCCGACCTGGACTGTAATTTCAACAGATGCAAGTCTCACAGGTTGGGGAGCTGTGTGGGGATCTCTGACGGCACAAGGAGTTTGGGAATCTCAGGAGGTGAGATTACCGATCAATATCTTGGAACTCCGTGCAGTTTTCAGAGCTCTTCAGTTTTGGCCTCTTCTGAAGAGAGAATCGTTCATTTGTTTTCAGACAGACAATGTCACAACTGTGGCATACATCAATCATCAAGGAGGGACTCACAGTCCTCTGGCTATGAAAGAAGTATCTCGAATTTTGGTTTGGGCGGAATCCAGCTCCTGTCTAATCTCTGCGGTTCATATCCCAGGTGTAGACAATTGGGAAGCGGATTATCTCAGTCGCCAAACGTTGCATCCGGGCGAATGGTCTCTTCACCCAGAGGTATTTCTTCAGATTGTTCAATTGTGGGGGCTTCCAGAGATAGATCTGATGGCCTCTCATCTAAACAAGAAACTTCCCAGGTATCTGTCCAGATCCCGGGATCCTCAGGCGGAGGCAGTGGATGCATTATCACTTCCTTGGAAGTATCATCCTGCCTATATCTTTCCGCCTCTAGTTCTTCTTCCAAGAGTAATCTCCAAGATTCTGAGGGAATGCTCGTTTGTTCTGCTAATAGCTCCGGCATGGCCTCACAGGTTTTGGTATGCGGATCTTGTCCGGATGGCATCTTGCCAGCCATGGACTCTTCCGTTAAGACCAGACCTTCTGTCACAAGGTCCTTTTTTCCATCCGGATCTGAAATCCTTAAATTTAAAGGTATGGAGATTGAACGCTTGATTCTTGGTCATAGAGGTTTCTCTGACTCCGTGATTAATACTATGTTACAGGCTCGTAAATCTGTATCTCGAGAGATATATTATAGAGTCTGGAAGACTTATATTTCTTGGTGTCTTTCTCATCATTTTCTTGGCATTCTTTTAGAATACCGAGAATTTTACAGTTTCTTCAGGATGGTTTAGATAAGGGTTTGTCCGCAAGTTCTTTGAAAGGACAAATCTCCGCTCTTTCTGTTCTTTTTCACAGAAAGATTGCTATTCTTCCTGATATTCATTGTTTTGTACAAGCTTTGGTTCGTATAAAACCTGTCATTAAGTCAATTTCTCCTCCTTGGAGTTTGAATTTGGTTCTGGGAGCTCTTCAAGCTCCTCCGTTTGAACCTATGCATTCATTGGACATTAAATTACTTTCTTGGAAAGTTTTGTTCCTTTTGGCCATCTCTTCTGCTAGAAGAGTTTCTGAATTATCTGCTCTTTCGTGTGAGTCTCCTTTTCTGATTTTTCATCAGGATAAGGCGGTGTTGCGAACTTCTTTTGAATTTTTACCTAAAGTTGTGAATTCCAACAACATTAGTAGAGAAATTGTGGTTCCTTCATTATGTCCTAATCCTAAGAATTCTAAGGAGAAATCATTGCATTCTTTGGATGTTGTTTGAGCTTTGAAATATTATGTTGAAGCTACGAAATCTTTCCGTAAGACTTCTAGTCTATTTGTTATCTTTTCCGGTTCTAGGAAAGGCCAGAAAGCTTCTGCCATTTCTTTGGCATCTTGGTTGAAATCTTTAATTCATCTTGCCTATGTTGAGTCGGGTAAAATTCCGCCTCAAAGAATTACAGCTCATTCTACTAGGTCAGTATCTACTTCCTGGGCGTTTAGGAATGAAGCTTCGGTTGACCAGATCTGCAAAGCAGCAACTTGGTCCTCTTTGCATACTTTTACTAAATTCTACCATTTTGATGTATTTTCTTCTTCTGAAGCAGTTTTTGGTAGAAAAGTTCTTCAGGCAGCGGTTTCAGTTTGAATCTTCTGCTTATGTTTTTTGTTAAACTTTATTTTGGGTGTGGATTATTTTCAGCAGGAATTGGCTGTCTTTATTTTATCCCTCCCTCTCTAGTGACTCTTGTGTGGAAAGATCCACATCTTGGGTAGTCATTATCCCATACGTCACTAGCTCATGGACTCTTGTTAATTACATGAAAGAAAACATAATTTATGTAAGAACTTACCTGATAAATTCATTTCTTTCATATTAACAAGAGTCCATGAGGCCCACCCTTTTTTGTGGTGGTTATGATTTTTTTGTATAAAGCACAATTATTCCAATTCCTTATTTTATATGCTTCGCACTTTTTTTCTTATCACCCCACTTCTTGGCTATTCGTTAAACTGATTTGTGGGTGTGGTGAGGGGTGTATTTATAGGCATTTTAAGGTTTGGGAAACTTTGCCCCTCCTGGTAGGAATGTATATCCCATACGTCACTAGCTCATGGACTCTTGTTAATATGAAAGAAATGAATTTATCAGGTAAGTTCTTACATAAATTATGTTTTTCCGGTCCCTAAGAGGATTTCGGACATTGCTACTAAGGAGTGGGATAGACCAGGTATTCCGTTTGCTCCCCCTCCTACTTTTAAGAAAATGTTTCCCATATCAGACACTATGCAGGACTCGTGGCAGACGGTCCCTAAGGTGGAGGGAGCTATTTCTACCCTGGCTAAGCGTTCAACTATACCTATTGAGGACAGTTGTGCTTTCAAAGATCCTATGGATAATAAATTAGAGGGTCTCCTAAAGAAAATATTTGTTCATCAGGGTTTTCTTCTCCAACTTATAGCGTGCATTGTTCCTGTAACTACTGCAGCTGCTTTTTGGTTCGAGGCTCTGGAGGAGGCTCTTCAAGTTGAGACCCCATTAGATGATATTCTGGATAGAATTAGGGCTCTTAAGATAGCTAATTCTTTCATTACAGATGCCGCTTTTCAACTGGCTAAATTAGCGGCAAAGAATTCAGGTTTTGCCATTTTAGCGTGTAGAGCGTTATGGCTTAAGTCCTGGTCTGCTGATGTGTCATCAAAATCTAAGCTTTTAGCCATCCCTTTCAAGGGTAAGACCCTATTCGGGCCTGAACTGAAAGAGATCATTTCAGACATCACTGTAGGGAAAGGCCATGCCCTTCCTCAGGATAAGACAAATAAGATGAGGACCAAACAAAATGATTTTCGTTCCTTTCGAAACTTCAAAGGTGGTCCCTCTACCTCTTCCCCTGCTGCAAAGCAAGAGGGGAATTTTGCTCAATCCAAGTCAGTCTGGAGACTTAACGTGACTTGGAACAAGGGTAAACAGGCCAAGAAGCCCGCTGCTGCCATCAAGACAGCATGAAGGGGGTAGCCCCCTATCCGGGACCGGATCTAGTAGGGGGCAGACTTTCTCTCTTTGCTCAGGCTTGGGCAAGAGACGTTCAGGACTCCTGGGCTTTAGAAATCGTAACCCAGGGGTATCTTCTAGATTTCAAAGATTCTCCTCCAAGGGGGAGATTCCATCTTTCTCAATTGTCTGTAAACCAGACAAAAAGAGAGGCGTTCTTACGCTGTGTAGAAGACCTATATACCATGGGAGTGATCTGCCCAGTTCCGAAAACAGAACAGGGGCAGGGGTTCTACTCCAATCTGTTTGTGGTTCCCAAAAAAGAGGGAACCTTCAGACCAATTTTAGATCTCAAGATCCTAAACAAATTCCTCAGGGTCCCATCCTTCAAGATGGAGACCATTCAGACTATTTTACCAATGATCCAGGAGGGTCAATATATGACCGCCGTGGACTTAAAGGATACGTATCTACACATCCCTATCCACAAAGATCATCAGCAGTTCCTCAGGTTTGCCTTTCTGGACAAGCATTACCAGTTTGTGGCTCTTCCCTTCGGGTTGGCCACAGCTCCCAGAATTTTCACAAGAGCTCCATTCCTGGGAACTCTGATAGATTCAGTGGACATGAAAATTTTTCTGACGGAGGTCAGGAAATCAAAGATTTTAACCATCTGCCGAGCTCTTCATTCCATTCCTCGGCCGTCAGTGGCTCAGTGTATGGAGGTAATCGGACTAATAGTAGCGGCAATGGACATAGTTCCGTTTGCTCGCTTGCATCTCAGACCACTGCAACTATGCATGCTCAAACAGTGGAATGGGGATTATGCAGATTTATCTCCTCAGATAAATCTGGATCAAGCGACCAGAGACTCTCTTCTTTGGTGGTTGTCACAGGATCATCTGTCCCAGGGAATGTGTTTCCGCAGGCCAGCATGGGTCATAGTGATGACGGGCACCAGCCTATTGGGCTGGGGTGCAGTCTGGAATTCCCTGAAAGCGCAGGGTTTGTGGACTCAGGAGGAGGCTCTCCTCCCGATAAATATTCTAGAACTGAGAGCGATATTCAACGCGCTTCTGGCGTGGCCTCAGCTGGCTTCAGCCAGATTCATAAGATTCCAGTCGGACAATATCACGACTGTAGCATATATCAATCATCAGGGGGGAACAAAGAGTTCTCTAGCGATGATAGAGGTTACCAAAATAATTTGATGGGCAGAGACTCACTCTTGCCATCTATCAGCAATCTATATCCCAGGAGTGGAGAACTGGGAAGTGGATTTTCTAAGTCACCAGACTTTTCATCCGGGGGAGTGGGAACTCCATCCGGAGGTGTTTGCACAATTGATTTAGCAACGGGGCACACCAGAATTGGATCTGATGGTGTCTCGTCAGAACGCCAAACTTCCTTGTTACGGGTCCAGGTCAAGGGATCCTCAGGCAGTACTGATAGATGCTCTAGCAGTACCCTGGTCGTTCAACCTGGCTTATGTGTTTCCACCATTTCCGGGTGAGAGCTTCGGTGATTTTGATAGCACCTGCGTGGCCACGCAGGACTTGGTATGCAGACCTGGTGGACATGTCATCTCTTCCACCATGGACTCTGCCACTGAGACAGGACCTTCTGATTCAAGGTCCGTTCTAGCATCCAAATCTAGTTTCTCTGCGGCTGACTGCTTGGAGATTGAACGCTTGATTTTATCCAAGCGGGGTTTCTCTGAGTCGGTCATTGATACCTTGATTCAGGCTCGAAAGCCTGTCACTAGGAAAATTTATCATAAGATATGGCGTAAATATCTTTATTGGTGCGAATCCAAAGGCTACTCATGGAGTAAGATCAGGATTCCTAGGATTTTGTCCTTTCTCCAAGAAGGATTGGAGAAGGGGCTATCAGCTAGTTCCTTAAAGGGACAGATATCTGCCTTATCAATTCTACTGCACAAGCGTCTGGCAGATGTTCCAGACGTTCAGTCGTTCTGTCAGGATTTAGTTAGAATCAAGCCTGTGTTTAAACCTGTTGCTCCGCCATGGAGTTTGAATTTGGTTCTTAAAATTCTTCAAGGGGTTCCGTTTGAACCTATGCATTCCATAGATATTATTGTTTTTAGTTGCTATCTCTTCGGCTCGAAGAGTTTCTGAATTATCTGCATTGCAATGCGACTCGCCTTATCTTGTTTTCTATGCTGATAATGATAAGGTGGTTTTGCGTACCAAACCTGGATTCCTTCCTAAGGTTGTTACTGATAGCAATATCAATCAGGAAATTGTTGTTCCTTCTCTGTGTCCTAATCCTTCCTCTAAGAAGGAGCGTATGTTGCACAACTTGGACGTGGTTCATGCTTTGAAGTTTTACTTGCAAGCAACCAAAGATTTCCGTCAAACATCTTCTTTGTTTGTTGTCTATTCTGGAAAACGTAGAGGTCAAAAGGCTACGGCTACCTCTCTTTCTTTTTGGCTGAAAAGCATCATCCGTTTGGCATACGAGACTGCTGGAAAGCAGCCTCCTGAAAGGATTACAGCTCACTCTACTAGAGCGGTGGCCTCCACATGGGCTTTTAAAAATGATGCTTCTGTTGAACAGAATTGTAAGGCTGCAACTTGGTCTTCGCTTAATAACTTTTCCAAATTTTACAAATTTGATACTTTTGCTTCTTCTGAGGCTATTTTTGGGAGAAAAGTTCTTCAAGCAGTGGTGCCTTTAACCATCTGTCTTGTCCCTCCCGTTCATCCGTGTCCTGTAGCTTTGGTATTGTATCCCACAAATAAAGGATGAATCCGTGGACTCGTCGTACCTTATAGAAGAAAAGTAAATTTATGCTTACCTGATAAATTAATTTCTTCTATGGTATGACGAGTCCGCAGCCCGCCCTGTCAGTTTAAGACAGATTATATTTTTTTATTTTAAACTTCAGTCACCTCTGCACCTTGTAGTTTCTCCTTTTTCTTTCTGTACCTTTGGTCGAATGACTGGGGGGTGGAGCTAAGGTAGGAGCTATATAGACAGCTCTGCTGTGGTGCTCTTTGCCACTTCCTGTTAGCAGGAGGATAATATCCCACAAGTAAAGGATGAATCCGTGGACTCGTCGTACCATAGAAGAAATTAATTTTTCAGGTAAGCATAAATTTACTTCTTAAAATTGTCAGAAAAAAAATCTACTACTCATTTGAAGTTCAGACTAAGTGCTATTCTATTGTCTTGTTATCTTGCATTTGCTGATTATGCAAATCTACTGTGTTGACTGGTCCTTTAATGATAAAAAAAATATACCAGAAAAGAAACTAAATAAAGTCCAATTTAATTTATCTAAAAAACAGAAAGAATTAACCATAGAATTGGAAAATAATAAGGACATAATTTTTAAAAAATGCGGATAAGGGAGGGGGGATAGTAATTTTGGATAACGAACATTATATAAGGATTTGCAATAATCTTCAGGACACAAATACATATAAAGATAGAAAAATGAATCCTACTACGATATATCAATGGGAACTAAAAAGCCTATTAGATAAATACAAACAAGTTGGAGTATCAAATGACAAAGAATATGCCTTTCTTTTGATCAAATTTCCTAGAATCCCAGATTTTTATATACTTCCTAAAATTCACAAGTGTATTCATAACCCCCCTGGAAGACCAATAGTTTCAGGGATAGATTCTATCACCTCTAATATGTCGCAATACATAGATACTTATTTACAAAAATATGTAACATCACTTGACTCCTGTCTCAAAGATTCTACTGAGGTCTTAAAACTATTAGAGGAGATTCAATGGGAAGATGGAATGTGATTAATAAGCTGTGACGTAACCTCATTATATACATGTATAGGTCATGATGATGGCCTTAATGCAGTACGGTCCTTCTTGTTAAAAGATAAGGAGATTAGACCGGTACAAAGAGAGTTCATAATGGAGGGTATAAAATTTATTTTAACACATAATTATTATCTATTTGAACATTTCTTTTATGAGCAACTCTGTGGGACGGCTATGGGGACTAGGTTTGCCCGCAGCTACGCCAATCTGTTAATGGGCTTTTGGGAGAATAGCTTCTGGATGGATGCGGGGGTGGGGGCAAACCTGGTCCTTTATAGGAGATATATAGATGATGTTTTGATTATATGGAATGGTTCTGATACATCATTTATTGAAGTCTTTGAAAAAATAAATTTGAATAATTTAAACATTAGATTCACAAAAGAGATGAGTAAGGAACATCTTACTTTTTTGGATCTTGACATCTTTGTTGAAAATAACAAAATACATACAAAGACATTTTTTTAAACCTGTTGACTGTAACAACTTTATACATTATACCAAGTGGAAAGATAATATTCCTAAAGGACAAATGTTAAGAATAAAGAAAAATTGTTGCAAAGATGAGGATTTTATTCAACAGTCAGAAATTTAAAAAGAACATTTTTGTCGAAAGAGGATATGATAATGTTAAAATAAAGGAAATTCGACAGAATACTTCTATTGTTAAAAGAGATAAGCCCCTACAGCCCAAATCTAGAAGGGATAAGACATTTAACGACTTGAGAGTTCCATTCATAACTAAATTTAATTCAAACCACAAAATACTTGAAAACATTTTTTAAAAACATTGTCATATTTTAAAACAGGATAACAAAATTGGAGATCAATTATCTGACCGCCCAGTGTTTGTGTACAGAAAAGCAAACAATTTGAAAAGTATACTAGCACCAACTGTGTGTAATTATAATAAGAGGCTAGACAAAGATTTATTAGGTGTAATTGTAGAAAAACCAGCGAGACCTCCAGGCGTTAAATCAAATTGACTTTATTGGAGAAAACAATAAAACAGCATAAAAGCTTATTGCCCTTGCATAAGGGGTATACTGAACAGGTCCAAAGATTTATTAGGGAATGATTTATGCGGTTTTTATCCCTTTAACTGTTGTAAATCATGCAGACATTCTACTAAAATGACATCTTCTACAAGATATGACGAGTCCACTGATTTCATCCTTACTTGTGGGATATTAACCTCCTGCTAACAGGAAGTGGCAAAGAGCACCACAGCAGAGCTGTATATATAGCCCCTCCCTTCCCTCCACCCCCAGTCATTCTCTTTGCCTGTGTTAGTAATAGGAAGAGGTAAAGTTAGGTGTTAGTTTAGATTCTTCAATCAAGAAGTTTTTATTTTTAAATAGTGCCAGAGAGTGCTATTTTTCTCAGGGGGAAATCATCAGTCTATTGCTTCACAAGGAGGAGTGGAGACATATTATTTTCTGCCCTGATGTTAATGATCTTCGCAAACATTATCTAAGATCCATAACGGTTCCCACAATGTAGCTGAAGGTATGTGTGAGGAGATCTTCAGTGTGGAGACCGGTGTCTTGCTACAAGCAACTTTGAGGTATGTGCAGTCTTTTGTTTTCTGGGGAGACTTGATATACCAGAACTGGCTGACATTGTCCCCTATATGGGGAAGGGTAAGCAGTATGCACTAAAAAAAAATATTTGTGTACCTGAAATCCCTTTATTATTTATTCATTTATTTCATGGCCGGAAGTTATATAGACCTTGGTGGCTTATGTTTGGACTTGACGCTGGGAGACTAAAGCGGTTTATAGTATGAATGCAGGGGTTTTGGTCTGCATTAGGAGTGCATGTTTTTACTTTTATTTTTATGTCAGGCATGTTTGTTTGGACCCATGTGGGTCCGAGTCAAAATTCAGTACGCCCACGGTGGGCGGGGCTTATTTTTGTGCGCTCTGTCGCGCAGTCTTCATTGCCATCGATAGCTGGACAGAGGCTGGAGGCTTAAGTTGTCTGCACTCGATAAGTCCTATCTCTATACCAGACATCTGAGTTCATTTCGGGGGCAGGTAGGCGCCACAGCTCTGGTGCAGGGGCCAATAAACTGTTTAAATAATACAATTTATATTCTGAGTGTTTATCCTGTGTTTGGGCTTATTTTGCAAGTGGATGCAATATTAAGGAACGTTTTAGACACATTAAAACAGTTTTTTTCAGGTTAAAAAGCGTTTTTGCAGGTTTCAGTAAAATAGTTGCGTTTTTAAGATTTAAAGGCGCAGTACAATTTTTTTGGTATTCATTTCTTCTGTTAAGTGTGATCAGTCCACGGGTCATCATTACTTGTGGGATATTAACTGCTCCCCTACAGGAAGTGCAAGAGGATTCACCCAGCAGAGTTGCTATATAGCTCCTCCCCTCTACGTCACCCCCAGTCATTCTCTTGCACCCAACGACTAGATAGGATGTGTGAGAGGACTATGGTTATATATTTAGTTTTTATATCTTCAATCAAAAGTTTGTTATTTTATAATAGCACCGGAGTGTGTTATTCCTTCTCTGGTAGAATTTGAAGAAGAATCTACCTGAGTTTTTCTATGATTTTAGCCGGAGTAGTTAAGATCATATTGCTGTTTCTCGGCCATCTGAGGAGAGGTAAACTTCAGATCAGGGGACAGCAGGCAGATTAATCTGCAAAGAGGTATGTAGCAGTTTATTATTTTCTGACATGGAATTGATGAGAAAATCCTGCCATACCGTTATAATGTAAACTCAGCCTTGAATGCAGTAGATGTAGCTGATATCAGGCTGTCATGTATGTATATTTTACACTTCAGTTTTCTGGGAAATGGTACTTCTCTGGCTTTTAAACTGTATACATAGACTTAACCTATTTTGCAGGGACTTGCAATAGGTTTTAAATGACAATTAATTATTGAGGTAAAACGTTTTTTTGCTGGCATGTAAAAACGTTTTATTCTCTGAGGTACTGGGTGAAAAAATGTTTTGGGCACTTTTTTTCCACTTGGCAATAGTTTTGATTTAAATTAGAGCAGTTCACTGATCCCTCTCACTGTTATGTGTGTGGGGGAGGGGCCATTTTTGGCGCTTTTACTATGCATCAGAAAAACTCAGTCAGAGGTTCATTTTCTTCCTGCATGATCCGGTTCATCTCTACAGAGTTCAGGGATCTCAAGAGTCTTTTTTGAGGGAAGTAATCATTACAGCAGAGCTGTGCTGATTGTATTGACTGTGATATAAAAAACGTTTATTTGTGTATTTTTTTCTGCTGCCTGGGTTAGTTATCATTTGCTGAGGGGAACAATCCTTTGCTAAAACTGTATATTCTGACAAAGATTGATGCTATAACTTAATTATTTTATCTGTTATAATATTTTTCTGTGCTTCTTAAAGGCACAGTTCGTTTTCATATTATTTGTAAATTACTTTGAAAAGTATTTCCAAGTTGCTGTTTATTTGCTAGTGTGTTAAACATGTCTGATTCAGAGGAATATCTCTGTGCTATATGTGTTAATGCCAAAGTGGAGCCCAATAGAAATTTATGTACTAAATGTATTGATGCTACTTTAAAAAATAGTCAATCTGTACAAATTGAACATATTTCACCAAACAACGAGGGGAGAGTTATGCCGACTAACTCGCCTCACGTGTCAGTACCTGCATCTCCCGCTCAGGAGGTGCGTGATATTGTAGCGCCGAGTGCATCTGGGCGGCCATTACAAATCACATTACAAGATATGGCTACTGTTATGACTGAAGTTTTGGCTAAACTACCAGAACTAAGAGGTAAACGTGATCACTCTGGGATGAGAACAGAGTGCGCTGATAATGCAAGGGCCATGTCTGATACTGCGTCACAGTTTGCAGAACGTGAAGACGGAGAGCTTCATTCTGTGGGTGACGGTTCTGATCCAAATAAACTGGACTCAGACATTTCAAATTTTAAATTTAAGCTTGAGAACCTCCGTGTGTTACTAGGGGAGGTATTAGCGGCTCTGAATGATTGTAACACAGTTGCAATCCCAGAAAAAATCTGTAGGTTGGATAAATATTTTGCGGTACCGACGAGTACTGACGTTTTTCCTATACCTAAGAGACTTACTGACATTGTTACTAAGGAGTGGGATAGACCCGGTGTGCCTTTCTCACCCCCTCCTATATTCAGAAAAATGTTTCCAATAGACGCCGCCACACGGGACTTATGGCAAATGGTCCCTAAGGTGGAGGGAGCAGTTTCTACTTTAGCTAAGCGTACCACTATCCCAGTGGAGGATAGCTGTGCTTTTTCAGATCCAATGGATAAAAAATTAGAGGGTTACCTTAAGAAAATGTTTGTTCAACAAGGGTTTATATTGCAACCTCTTGCATGTATTGCGCCTGTCACGGCTGCAGCAGCATTTTGGTTTGAGTCTCTGGAAGAGACACTTCAATCATCCACACTAGATGACATCACACACAAACTTAAATTCCTTAAGTTAGCTAATTCATTTATTTCAGATGCCGTAGTACATTTAACTAAACTTGCGGCTAAAAAATTCAGGATTCGCCATTCAGGCACGCAGAGCTCTGTGGCTAAAATCCTGGTCAGCTGATGTTACGTCTAAATCTAAATTGCTTAATATTCCTTTCAAAGGGCAGACCTTATTCGGGCCCGGCTTGAAAGAGATTATTGATGACATTACAGGAGGTAAAGGTCATGCCCTGCCTCAGGACAAGGCCAAAGCCAAGGCTAGACAGTCCAATTTTCGTTCCTTTCGTAATTTCAAAGCAGGAGCAGCATCAACTTCCTCTGCACCAAAACAGGAAGGAGCTGTTGCTCGCTACAGACAAGGCTGGAAACCTAACCAGTCCTGGAACAGGGGCAAACAGGCCAGAAAACCTGCTGCTGCCCCTAAGACAGCATGAATTGAGGGCCCCCGATCCGGGACCGGATCTAGTGGGGGGCAGACTTTCCCTCTTCGCCCAGGCTTGGGCAAGAGATGTTCAGGATCCCTGGGCGTTAGAGATCATATCTCAGGGATACCTTCTGGACTTCAAATCCTCTCCCCCAAGAGGGAGATTTCATCTGTCAAGGTTGTCAAACAAACCTAACAAAGAAGGAAGCGTTTCTACGCTGCGTACAAGATCTTTTATTAATGGGAGTGATCCCATCCAGTTCCGCGGTTGGAACAAGGACAAGGGTTTTTACTCAAATCTGTTTGTAGTTCCCAAAAAAGAGGGAACCTTCAGGCCAATCTTGGATTTAAAGATCCTAAACAAATTCCTAAGAGTTCCATCGTTCAAGATGGAAACTATTCGAACAATTTTGCCCATGATCCAAGAGGGTCAGTACTTGACCACAGTGGATTTAAAGGATGCTTACCTTCACATACCGATTCACAGAAGTCATTACCGGTATCTAAGGTTTGCCTTTTTAGACAGGCATTACCAGTTTGTAGCTCTTCCATTCGGACTGGCTACGGCTCCAAGAATCTTCACAAAGGTTCTGGGCACTCTTCTGGCGGTACTAAGACCGCGAGGAATTTCAGTAGCTCCGTACTTAGACGACATACTGATACAAGCTTCAAGCTTTCAAACTGCCAAATCTCATACAGAGATAGTACTGGCATTTCTAAGGTCGCATGGATGGAAAGTGAACGAAGAGAAAAGTTCTCTCTTTCCACTCACAAGAGTTCCCTTCCTGGGGACTCTGATAGATTCTGTAGAAATGAAGATTTACCTGACAGAGGACAGGTTAACAAAACTTCAAGATGCATGCCTGTCCTTCATTTCCATTCAAGAGACCAGAAATTCTCTTCTATGGTGGCTTTATCGGCCACATCTGTCCAGGGGAATGCCATTCAGCAGGCCAGACTGGTCAATTGTAACAACAGACGCCAGCCTACTAGGTTGGGGCGCTGTCTGGAATTCTCTGAAGGCTCAGGGACTATGGAATCAGGAGGAGAGTCTTCTTCCAATAAACATTCTGGAATTGAGAGCAGTCCTCAATGCTCTTCTGGCTTGGCCCCAGTTAGCAACTCGGGGGTTCATCAGGTTCCAGTCGGACAACATCACGACTGTAGCTTATATCAACCATCAGGGAGGGACAAGAAGCTCCCTAGCAATGATGGAAGTATCGAAGATAATTCGCTGGGCAGAGTCTCACTCTTGCCACCTGTCTGCAATCCACATCCCGGGAGTGGAGAACTGGGAGGCGGATTTCTTAAGTCGTCAGACTTTTCATCCGGGGGAGTGGGAACTTCATCCAGAGGTCTTTGCCCAAATACTTCGACGTTGGGGCAAACCAGAGATAGATCTCATGGCGTCTCGACAGAACGCCAAGCTTCCGCGCTACGGGTCCAGATCCAGGGATCCGGGAGCGGTCCTGATAGATGCCTTGACAGCACCATGGACCTTCAGGATGGCTTATGTGTTTCCACCTTTCCCGATGCTTCCTCGATTGATTGCCAGAATCAAACAGGAGAAAGCATCAGTGATTCTAATAGCGCCTGCATGGCCACGCAGGACTTGGTATACAGATCTGGTGGACATGTCATTCTGTCCACCTTGGTCGTTACCTCTGAAACAGGACCTTCTGATTCAGGGTCCTTTCAAACATCAAAATCTAACTTCTCTGAAGCTGACTGCTTGGAAATTGAACGCTTGATCTTATCAAAGCGTGGTTTTTCTGAGTCAGTTATTGATACCTTAATACAGGCTAGGAAGCCTGTTACCAGAAAGATTTACCATAAAATATGGCGTAAATACCTATATTGGTGCGAATCCAAAGGTTACTCTTGGAGTAAGGTTAGGATTCCTAGGATATTGTCTTTTCTACAAGAAGGTTTAGAAAAGGGGTTATCCGCTAGTTCCTTAAAGGGGACAGATCTCAGCTCTGTCCATTCTGTTACACAAGCGTCTGTCAGAAGTTCCAGACGTTCAGGCTTTTTGTCAGGCTTTGGCCAGGATTAAACCTGTGTTTAAAGCTGTGGCTCCACCATGGAGTTTAAAACCTTGTTCTTAACGTTTTACAGGGTGTTCCGTTTGAACCCCTTCATTCCATTGATATAAAGTTGTTATCTTGGAAAGTTCTATTTTTAATGGCTATTTCCTCGGCTCGAAGAGTCTCTGAGTTATCAGCCTTACATTGTGATTCTCCTTATTTGATTTTTCACTCGGATAAGGTAGTTCTGCGTACTAAGCCTGGGTTCTTACCTAAGGTAGTCACTAACAGGAATATCAATCAGGAGATTGTTGTTCCATCCTTGTGCCCAAATCCTTCTTCGAGGAAGGAACGTCTTTTGCACAATCTGGATGTAGTTCGTGCCCTTAAATTTTATTTACAGGCAACTAAAGATTTTCGACAAACGTCTTCCCTGTTTGTCGTTTACTCTGGTCAGAGGAGAGGTCAAAAAGCTTCTGCTATCTCTCTCTCTTTTTGGCTTCGTAGCATAATTCGTTTAGCTTATGAGACTGCTGGACAGCAGCCTCCTGAAAGAATTACAGCTCATTCCACTAGAGCTGTGGCTTCCACTTGGGCCTTTAAGAATGAGGCCTCTGTTGAACAGATTTGCAAGGCTGCAACTTGGTCTTCGCTTCATACTTTTTCCAAATTTTACAAATTTGACACTTTTGCTTCCTCGGAGGCTATTTTTGGGAGAAAGGTTCTTCAGGCAGTGGTTCCTTCTGTATAAAGAGCCTGCCTATCCCTCCCGTCATCCGTGTACTTTTGCTTTGGTATTGGTATCCCACAAGTAATGATGACCCGTGGACTGATCACACTTAACAGAAGAAAACATAATTTATGCTTACCTGATAAATTCCTTTCTTCTGTAGTGTGATCAGTCCACGCCCCGCCCTGTTTTTTTTTTTAAGGCAGGTAAATATTTTTTAAATTATACTCCAGTCACCACTACACCCCTTGGCTTCTCCTTTCTCGTTGGTCCTTGGTCGAATGACTGGAGGTGACGTAGAGGGGAGGAGCTATATAGCAACTCTGCTGGGTGAATCCTCTTGCACTTCCTGTAGGGGAGCAGTTAATATCCCACAAGTAATGATGACCCGTGGACTGATCACACTACAGAAGAAAGGAATTTATCAGGTAAGCATAAATTATGTTTTTTTTGTTTTTTTTAGTATAATCAAAGCTCAATATTTAACAAAGTATGACTATTATCAGTACTGCTAGTCTGTTTAACATGTCGGACAGTGAGGAGGAGACTCCTTGTTCTATGTGTTTAGATGCCACTGTGGAACCCCCTCTGACTTTTTGTCCCTCGTGTACTGAGAGGGCCTTACAATGCAAAGCACACATTTTATGTAAAGAAAATGTGTGTAAAGATGATTCTCAGGCTGAAGGGAATCGGGGTGTACCGCCAGTTTCTCCCCAAGCGTCACAACCTCTAACGCCCACCCAAGCGACGCCTGGTTTTTCAACCGCGTCTAACTCATTTACTCTGCAGTTATGTCAACTACCCTTAAAGAGGTGTTATCTAAGTTGCCAGTGTTACAGGGTAAACGCAGTAGGACAGAGGACAATGTGAATGCTGATCACTCTGATGCGTTACTGGCTATTTCCGATGTACCCTCTCAGGGATCGGAATTGGGGGATCTTCTATCTGAGGGGGAACTTCCCGAATCAGGAAATGTGTTACCTCAGACAGACTCGGACGTCATGTCCTTTAAATTTAAGCTTGAACACCTCCGTCTTTTACTTAGGGAGGTTTTAGCGACTCTGGATGACTGTGACCCTATTGTGGTACCACCAGAGAAGTTGTGTAAGATGAACAAATACTTAGAGGTGCCTGCTTACACTGACGTTTTTCCGGTTCCTAAGAGAATTGCGGAAATTATTAAGAGGGAATGGGATAGACCGGGTATCCCGTTCGCTCCCTCTCCTAATTTGAAGAAAATGTATCCTATATCTGACACTATTCGGGACTCCTGGCAAACAGTCCCTAAGGTGGAAGGAGCTATATCTTCCCTGACT